>NC_142694.1:56656765-56961432 GCF_029641045.1 Salvia hispanica
TATGGAGAGATTGACGGTTTCTCCGAGAAGAACCAATAGAATAGAATAACATTAACAATTTAATTATGTATTCTTAATTCTAATTAAATATTTCTCACATATTTATAATATGAGGAAATACAAAAGGATAATTAAAAGTAAATCAAATCCTAACAAATTATGAAAAACAAATCAAATACTTAAAAGTAAATCAAATCCTTACAACTAAACGATTAATAAAATAGGCTAAATAATTATTCGGCAGCTCATAATCACTCTTCTTAAGTCTCCATAATTAAAAATAAATCAAATCATAACAAATTATGAAAAACAAATCAAATACACTTAAAAAGTAAATCAAATCCTTACAGCTAAACAATTAATAAAAATAAAGCTAAATAATTATTCGGCAGCTCATAATCAGTCTTCTTAAGTCTCCTATTGCTCGTATTCAAAGGTATGAATTTGAATTGTTAAAAAGAGAAAAGATAGAAAGAAATAAGAAATGGGAGAATTTTGCTTCTCCCATCTTATAAGAGAATTTTAAAAAATGGAGAAGAAGAGAGTAAAAGAGAAGTAAAAAATAGGAAGAAGAGGAAAAGAGAAAAATTAAATTTTTTTAAATAAAGAAGAGAACGACGTGTAAATAGACTTAAATTTCCTCTAAAGGCTTTAGGGTTTTTTTCGGGGAAAAATGTCTAAAAAATTAAAAAAGTAGTATTAAATTAAAGGTAAAGGACCTTTGACGATATTCTTATAGTTTTAATAGCTAATATGTATAGTTGAAGGATAAAATAAAATACTCCCTCTATATATAATTTTGCTTTGAATATTCTTTCAGTCCCGTAAGAATATGTATTTTTGGTTAGACACAAATTTTAATACATAATTAGTGAAGTAAGAGAGAAGTAGAAAAAAAAGTAATTAAAGTATTGTTGGTGGAGATGGATACCACCTCATTAGAGAAAAAAAAACTTTCCAAATTTCGAAAGTGCATATTCTTGTCGAACGGACTAAAAAGGAAAGAGTACATGTTATCGAGGACGAAGGGAGAACTCCCTCCGTCCCTCTGTAGTTGAGTCGTATTCCTTTTTGGGTTGTCCCACTGTAGCCGAGTCGTTTCCATTTTTTGCAAAAAAATAACAATTTTTCTTATCTTACTTTATTCTCTCTTCATCTACTCTACCTTTTTTTCCTTTTTTACTTTATTATTCATTTACTTAATTCACTGAACACAACCTTTCTTAATTCTCGTGCCAAAAAGAAATGTCTCTACTACAGAAGGATGGAGAGAGTATTATTTACACTCCTACTAAAGTTCTGCGACCAACATAAGCTAGTGCTATTTGAATACTCCATTTGTCCGCCATTTATGGTCTCATTTTGACTTGACACAGATTTTAAGAAATTACTCCATTCATTCATAAAATGTTGTCCGATTTTGGTATATTTGTCCATCCACATAATATTGTGTAACAACCCGAACTTTCAAAAATTATTATTTCTATTATTATTAGTGATTGTTGTAGTAAGAAATTGGCCTTTTATTTATTTATTTTACGATCGATTTTTGAGTTATAAAGGAGTCAGAGAAGAAATATACAATAGAAGTTGTTTGTTCTACTATAATTAATTTAAAGTGCAATCAAATAATTTGAAGATTTTACTTCTTCCGTATTAAAAAATTAGAAACATTTGAAACGACATAGGTTTTAATGCACAATTTATAAAATAAGTGAAAAGAATTGGTAAAGTAAGAGAGGGGAAAAAAATAGAGAGTAAAGTAAAAAAGAGGAAGAGAAAAAGTAGTGAAAGTAGTGTTAGTGGATTATGGGGTTCATGTCCTAAAATAGAAAGATTATAAAGTTTCTATTTTCAAGGAACGACCCAAAATTAAAATAGTTGCTATTTTTTAAAAAAACGGATGGAGATTATGATTCTAAAACTAAGAAGAAGAAAAATATCTAAATATAAAATTATTTTATAGAGGAAAATTTTGATTACAAGAGATTGTTTTTTAAAGATTTAGGCCTAAATAGTCCGATGGATTAGCCCGAAATCCGGCGGTTAAGATTGAAAATTTATTATTCAAAAAATTCATAACTCGAATAGACCGTACCCAAATAGCTTGTCCGAGTGGGTTGACCAAACCCAAATGGGTTAGCCCGATTGACTTCCCTAGTTGAAGGTAAGGCTCATAAATAATACTCCCTCCGTCCCACATTTGGAGTCACTTATTGTTATGGCTCGGATTTTAAGAAAGAGTTGAAGTGTGTAATAAATGAAGTGAGATGGTGGAGTGTGTAATAAATGAAGTGAGATGGTGGAGTTGGTTGAAGGTGGGTCCCTTTTGACTTTTGATTTTTGTTTTGATTTATTTCAATATAGATAATGGCATTTTTATGTAATTTGATGAAGAATGAGGTAAAATTGTATGACCAAATATGGAAAATTCTAAAAGTGACTCTTAAACTGGGACGGACTTTTATGGCAAAAGGTGACTCTTAATCTGGGACGGAGGGAGTAAAATAAAATAAAAGGAGAATAAGGCTGAAAAAGAGAGATTTCGGAGTATAAGTCTCAATTTGTTAACCTTTCAAAATATAGGATCAGATTCGTTGACCTTTCATTATATAGAATTGGACCATATAAATTTTTCAAAATAAGTGTTTTTTTATTTGTGGCGGAGGGAGATTGATTATATATTACTCCTTCCGTCTCCAAATAGTATGAACTTTGGATTCGACACAGTTTTAATGCATTATTGGTAAAGTAAAAAAGAGATAGGTAGAGGAAGTTTTTTAAGTATTGTTAATGAAGAATGAGGTTTACCTTATTAGAAAGATAAAGTTTCTAAAATTGAAAATTCGTACTTTCGAGAATGGACGAAAAAGAAATTAGTGCGGGACATGCCAATAATTGGGATTCAATACAAATTGATTGCTACTGCCGTAGAAATGAGAGTCACACGTCTCAGTATCAGTAGTAACTCAGTTTGAATTCCATGGCTAACACGCAACCACTCAAGGATAGAGTCGCCATCGTCACCGGCGCCTCGCGTGGAATCGGCCGTACCATTGCTCTCCACTTAGCTTCCCTCGGCGCCAGAGTTCTCATCAACTACTCCTCCAACTCCGCCCTCGCTGATTCCCTGGCTGCCGAAATCAATTCAGCCTCCGACGTCCGCGCCGCCACCTTCCAAGCCGATATCTCCGTTCCGGAGCAGGTCAAATCGCTCTTCGACGCCGCGGAATCGACCTTCAACTCGGAGATCCACATCCTCGTCAACTCGGCCGGCGTGCTGGATCCGAAATACCCCTCGCTCGCCGGCACCGACGTCCACGATTTCGACAAAACAATCGCAATCAACACGAGAGGCGCCTTCCTGTGCTGCAAAGAAGCTGCCAACAGGTAACCGATTGATCGATCGATCGCTGTGAGTTTTGGATTTTAACTGTGTTGATTGATTGATTTGCTCGATTGAGATGGAAATTGAACCGATCGTTGTCGTTGACAGGATAAAGCGCGGCGGTGGGGGTAGGATCATATGCTTGTCTACCTCGCTGGTGGCGTCGCTGAAGCCAGGTTATGTGGCTTACGTGGCGTCGAAGGCGGCGGTGGATGCGATGGTGAAGATTTTGGCGAAGGAACTGAAGGGGACGGGGATAACTGCGAACGCTGTGGCGCCGGGAGCGGTTGCGACGGACATGTTTTTCGCTGGAAAGTCAGAGGAGGTGATAGAGAAGGCGGTGGCAGAGTGCCCGTTTGGGCGGCTTGGAGAGACGGATGACGTGGCGCCGGTGGTTGGGTTTCTGGCAAGTGATGCGGGTCAGTGGGTAAACGGGCAGATTATTCGGGTCAATGGTGGAAGTGCCATTTAAATTTTCGGGTTCGATTAAATAAAATATTCAAGGATTTATGGTGAGTAATATGTATGCATAATCGACTGGGTTTTACTATTGAGAATTATAGTTTATATGTTCAATGGGGTATCAGCCATGGCTAGAGTTTGGAGAGAATATAGAAGATGATGAGGAGAGTAATTCACGTTTATTTCTTGATGATTTTTCCTTCTCATGTATGACCCCTTATATAGGTATTATAATGATGTGTACAAGGAAATGTATCAATCTATTTACTAATGAGATCAATCTATTCCCTAATTGCATCAATCTATTCTTGGGGTATCATTGTGATTGATTCCCCATAATATTCTCCTTTTAACACTCCCCCTCAAGTTGAGTGGTGGGATCTCCAAAGCTCAACTTGCACAATACACTTGTGAAGCTCCTTGAATTGACCGCCTTGGTGAGGATATCTGCCAGTTGATCCTCTGACCGAACAAAGGGTAATTCCACAGCTCCACTCTCAATGTTCTCTTTGATGAAATGCCTATCAACTTCGACATGTTTGGTTCTGTCATGTTGCACTGGGTTTTCGGATATGCTGATTGCTGCTTTGTTATCACAGAATAGTTGGCTCTTTTCTGGAGCCAATCCAATCTCCCTCATTAGTCTTCTTAGCCATATGATCTCCATTAGCCCACTTTTGATTCCTCTGAATTCAGCTTCAGCACTAGATAGGGCAACCACCTTTTGTTTCTTACTCTTCCAGGTGACTAGATTACCTTCAACAAAGGTAAAGTAGCCTGCGGTTGATCTCCGATCTACTGGGTTGCTTGCCCAATCAGCATCTGTATATCCGTACACTCCTCGATGTTCATTTTTCTTGAACATTATTCCATATCCAACTGTCCCCTTGAGATACTTGACAATTCTCATTGCCGCTTCATAGTGATCCTTCTGAGGTCGATGCATGAACTGACTTACAATCCCAACTGCATAGGCAATATCAGGTCTGGTGTGGGATAGATAAATGAGCTTCCCAACCAAGCGCTGATATTTACCTTGGTGTGCCAACTCTGCTCCCTCTGAGATTTGCAATCCATGATTTACTAAGATTGGTGTATCGACAGGCTTGCAGTCCAGAAGACCGGTTTCAGCTAGAATATCTAGAGTGTATTTCTTTTGTCTTAGAAAGATCCCTCCTTCAGATCTTAATTAGCACCTCTATTCCCAAGAAGTACTTCAGATTCCCTAGGTCTTTCATTTCGAACTCTTGGAATAGGCTCCCCCTGAGCCTTTCAATTTCTTCTGTATCATCTCCGGTTATGATCATGTCATCTACGTAAATGATCAAACATGTGATCCGCCCATCTCGTTTCTTCAAAAAAAGAGTGTGATCAGATTGGCTTTGCCATAGCCTCCGTGAATCTACCGAACCAGACCCTGGGGGACTGCTTAAGTCCGTATAGAGTTTTTTTCCTTCGACATCCTTCTCCCTCCTTGAATCCGTCCGAGAACCCTGGTGGTGCCTCCATATATACTTCTCTCTTCAATTCTCCATGGAGAAAGGCATTTGTGACATCAAATTGATGTAGTGGCCAATCTCTGTTTGCAGCCACTGATAGAAGTACTCGGATGGTGTTCATTTTTGCTACTGGAGAGAACGTCTCATCATAGTCCACTCCGTAGGCTTGTGTGTATCCCTTTGCCACTAGCCGTGCCTTGTATCTCTCTATGGATCCATCTGGCCGGCGTTTAATAGTAAACACCCATTTGCACCCGACAGCTTTCTTCCCTTCTGGTATTTTGCACTTTTCTCGGGTGCCATTCCGCTCTAGTGCACTCATTTCCTTCAGCATTGCCTCTCGCCAATGTTTATGCCTCCAAGCTTCCTCTACTGTGCACGGAATTTCTTCTTCTTCATATAGTGCAACTTCGAATGCATGGGCCATTTCTGAGAGTTGTCCTTTGGCCATGTTGGCTATAGAGTATTTGGCTTTCTTGCCAATGGCCTCAGGACTGTACCTCTTTGGTGGAACTCCTCGATTTGGCCTTGGTGGTAATTTATATCCTCCAACTCCTTCACTTATCTGTTCCTCCAACAGATCACAGATCTCTGGCTCAGTCTGATCGCCAGAGTCATACTCAACATCTGTTTCAGGGTCAGTTTCACTAGAGATAGGAATTTCATCACCAAGATTGTGACCATGCTCAAGAGGAATATTATAAGTACTTACAGCGGATATCAGTAGAGGGTTCTCCTGGGCAATGTCACTGATCGGTTCGGGCTGTTTCACTGGATTCTGTGTCGTAGTCTTGAAGATTCCTCCTTCAGAGTCTATTGTTGGTAGATTTAACCGGCTTAGAAGTTCACTGTTACTCTCCCCCTGACTGCTAAGGTGGTTAAAAAAGTAGTCCGTCTCAAGGAAATCACAGTTCATGGTGGTGAACATGCGATTGGTTTTAGGATCAAAGCAACGATATCCCTTTTGAGAGGACCCATATCCCACAAAGACACATTTCACGGCACACGGTGAGAGTTTGGTTCGCTCATGTTTTGGTATGTGAACAAAGACAGAGCATCCGAATACTCGAGGCTTAAGGGTCAAGGGTAAAGGAATATGGGCTAGTGTTGAAAGGACTTCGAGTGGTGTTTGGAGATTCAGGGTAGTAGATGGTAATCGGTTGGTTAGGTAAGCAGATGCGGCAATGGCTTCTGGCCAAAAAATTCTGGGGGCGTTGGATTCAATGAGCATGGCTCGAGCCATTTCTAGGAGGGTACGGTTTTTCCTTTCAGATACACCATTCTGTTCTGGTGTGTATGGACAAGTAGTTTGGTGGACTAGGCCTTTATCATGGCAAAAGGTTTTCATTTTCAAGTTTACGAATTCTCCCCCGTTGTCGGACCTAAGGATCTGTATGTTTTTCTGAAATTGGGTTTGTACTAAGGTGTGAAAATGACTAAAGTGTTCAAATACTTCATTTTTTTGTTTCATAAAATAAACTCATGTCATGCGAGTGCAGTCATCTATAAAGAGAAGGAAATATTTGAACCCTCTCCCCCTCACAACCGGAGAAGGGCCCCAGACATCAGAATGAACTAATGAAAACAGAGAATCGACTCGGGTATTATTGGATTTATAAGAATGTCTATGGCTTTTGGCCAACACACAAGTCTCACAATACATATCTTGATTAAATTTGGGAAAGAGAATTTTTAAATAACCCGAGGAAGGATGTCCTAAGCGACGATGCCAAAGCCAAGCATCCTTGTCTGAAGATCCATGAGTCAGTAGAGCAGCTCCTTGTTGGTCTATCTCATCCACATAATACAGCCCGTCCCGTTCAGTGCCACGTCGAATAATTACCCCCGTCCTGATATCCTGCAATAGGCAAAAATTGGGTTGCATTAGGAGAGTGCAGTTTAGTTCTTTTGTCACATGACTAATTGATAACAATTTATGTGACATTTTCGGAACATATAAGCAATTGGATAAAGTCAGTGTAGGTGCAATTCTGACAGTCCCTGCTCCTTCCACAGGTGTACACTCTCCATTGGCCGATTGGATATGACTTTTGGGTGCCCTATGTATGTTAGATATATCACCAATATCATAAGTAATAGTATCAGTGGCTCCGCAGTCAAAAATCCATTTATCATTTTTAGTTTCAGAGGAAACGGACAAGGCATATGATGGGGGCAGATTTTCAAGGACTTGAAATCGGTTTTCACATAGTAATGGGGCTGTTTGGGAAATTTTGGACTTTAGTGGGGTAGGTTTGGCAGTTTTCGGCAGTTTTGGGTGTGTTTCAAAAGTTTTGGGAGTATGAGGTTCTCTGTGGGATTTATTAAAATTGCTGGGGAATTTTTTAGCATTATTCAAGAGATGGGGTTTATTATGTGATAGGGTAGGAGATTGAGGGGTTAAAAAATAACCTCCTAACCCTACGTTACCTCCATTGAGATTCGGCGCTGCCTCCACCTCCCTCATTACCGGTTCTCCGTCGCCTTCTCCTTTGGCGACATATGCCACTCCGACCGTAGTTCCCTCCGTTCCTAGGTTACCACCACGGGTGATAGCGACCCCTGAGTTGCTCCCGGTGGTGGTGACTGTCGTTCCTTCTCCTGCGGCTACCGCGGCCGCTGCCCGTCCTCCTCTGGATAAATTCATCGGTGGGTTGGTCTTGGCCTTCCTTTCTTGCCACCACTCCGGGTATCCATGGAGCTCGAAGCACGTTTCTCGTGTATGTTTCTTCTTCCCGCATGAGAACAGATAAGTTTCGATTTGTCTTCTTCGGGGCGTTTGTTCCAACTCCGACCATTCCCACCACTGTTTGGTTGGGGATTATTCCGGTATCCCGCTGAATTTTGCCATGGCTGAGTTACAGCCAGCCCCGCTCCGATCCCTTGGGCGCCGGAGTCTCCTGGGTTTAGAACAGAGGCACGAGCATCCTCGCTCCGGAGTATAGCGTATGCCGCTTGAGCCGAGGGAAGTGGTTGAGTTCTCAAAATTTCTTTCTTTACTGCATCATGTGTGTCATCTAATGCAATTAGGAATTGGTGTACCCTCTGTTCTTCAATGAATTGATTGAACAATTCGATGTCTTTAGGGCTCTCCATAGGGTTCGGTCGTTTGTGGTCAATTGATGCCCATATGTCTTGTAACGATGCCCACACTTCCTCTAATGGTTCGCCTTTTTGTTGTTTTAGCAGAGTGGCCCTCCGGTGGAGATCGTGGACCTGGATCGTATCGCCGCCGCTGGCATAGGTGACCGCCAAGCTGTCCCAAACTCCTTTCGCCGTTGGATATTTGGATACTCTGTTCACCAATTTTGGTTCTAGATTCTGAACCAACCAGGTAGCCACACAATCGTCTGCCTGTTGCCACTGTGTAAATTCTGGATCGGTTTTTGACGGCGGGGTTGGGACTCCAGTGATGTGAGATATCATCCCCCGACCGTTGATAGCCCTCCGGATGAGTCCTACCCATAGCGAGTAGTTCTCACCATTCTGTTTAGTGCCGATATCAAGAGGTTTTGTATCTGGCTTGTAGCTGTTTTGTGTTGGTTTGGTGGGTATCATCTGTGAGGTTTTGGATTGTGCTATACTATAGCGCATAAATTCGGAGAACATTTGAGCGAATTGCTCGGATTCTGTTGGTTTGGGTGGGTCATCGTTTTCTGACATGTTTGGCTGCCGGATTTTGGTTTTTATGGTCGAGATTGGTCCGAGACAGTGATGAGACTACTCTGAGTCTCACCCCTGCTCTGATACCATTTTCAATGGGGTATCAGCCATGGCTAGAGTTTGGAGAGAATATAGAAGATGATGAGGAGAGTAATTCACGTTTATTTCTTGATGATTTTTCCTTCTCATGTATGACCCCTTATATAGGTATTATAATGATGTGTACAAGGAAATGTATCAATCTATTTACTAATGAGATCAATCTATTCCCTAATTGCATCAATCTATTCTTGGGGTATCATTGTGATTGATTCCCCATAAGTACGCATCAAGATACTATGAATAATAAGCAATACTGTACTTAAAATATATTTGAGCACAATACATGCCATGTAGTAGTATTTTACTATTAAAATACAAAGGTTATTATTTTTTTTCATTTAAAATAGGAATTCTTTGCCTCTTCCGCCACCCAATCAGCCGCCGCATCCGAACCGAAGCCGGCTCTTTACATCTGCCTCTCATCGACATCGAGCTCATCAAGTATGTGTGGCGTGCCCGTACCCGTTTCAATGTATTGCCGCCGAAAATTTCATCCATAACACTAGACCTATCCCCGTACACTTGCCTGCAAGGAATGATGGAAACCTTGTCGTGATATCCTCGTCAAACTCCCAAGTAGCATATGCCGGCAAATAATGTTTCCAATGAATTTATCATTGAAAGACTACTCGATTGTGAAAACGTGTTATTCACCAATCAATAATAGTCTGTCGAAAAGCACCATTAATATGAGATACCAATGGTAAGTCGCGAATGAGTTCAGTAGCGGTTGATGATGGGTGAAACTATGACACACGAAACACATTGTGTATCTGAGCCAATGCGGGTAGATTGAGTTTATACGCTACATCACCAACTTTGTCAATTAAGGGCAGAAAAATTATGCTCATATAGAAAATTAACGATAGGCTGAAGCTTCATTAAAACTCATTCACCAATTACAAAACATCTCTCATTGTGATGCTTATTAGTCTGAGCTTGCATTGAAGAATTGAGTACCGCAACATTAGCCTCTATGCCGCGTAGGAAGATGTTCATTCCTTCCATGTTAGAATCCCCAAGAAGATAAGACGATGGAGCTAACTCATAGTACAAGGCTTCAAAAGGAGACTTTTGAATGCTGGAGTGATATGAAGTGTTGTACTAGAATTCCGCCAAAGAAAGCGACTGGCACCATGAGTTAGGCAGCTCAGTGATGGGGATCATTCATTTGCGGTACTGCAAATGAAATTATTGAATTGCAATGAGATCTCTCCAAAATGCACTAACTAAGAGCATCTCCAATGCCGGCTAGCCAACCGGCTAGCCGATTCGCGTCGCTAGCCGGTCAGCTAGCCGAACCATTGCAGCAGGCCAGCCCGAAATCGGCGAAAAAAGCAGCGTGGGCTAGCCGATCGCGTGGCGCTGGCCGATCACGTGGCGCTGGCCGATGCGCTGGCCGCCATTGTGGCGTGCCGATAGGCCAGCGCCCTATTTCGATTTTTTTTTTTTGAAAACCTATATAAACGCGTTTTAGTTTCATTTTCATTTGCACCACTTGTTTTAATGAGTTTTCTCTCTCTCTAAATTTCTGTACAAGAGCATCATCGAGCGATGAGTAACGCGGGTGGTAGCAGTGGTGGTAGTGGTGGGGATGCTGAGGAGTACGAACGGAGGATGAACGAGGCTATGGAGGCCTACATGAACCGCGAGATGGAGCGGTATATGCGTAGGGTGGAACAGCAGGCGATACCTCGCCCTCCACGGGTTGTCCACCGCTGAGCAGTGATTGATCGGGATCACGTAGCTGCACATCAGCGGCTATATGGCGACTACTTTTCAGAGAACCCGCGGTTTCCCGCAAACATGTTCAGGCGGCGTTTTAGAATGCGCAGGGAGTTGTTTATGCGTATCGTTGACGCTTTGGAGCGTCGATATCTGTGTTTCCGCTTCAGGCACGATGCGGTTGGCAGACCCGGCCACACCCCTATTCAAAAGTGCACGGCGGCAATCAGGCAGTTGGCCTACGGAGGCGCGGCAGACATGTGGGATGAGTACCTCCACATCGGTGAGACGACTGCTCTGGATTGTCTGAAGTATTTCTGTGAGGGCCTGATAAACATTTTCGGTGAAGAGTACCTTCGGAACCCTACTCCCCAAGATTGTCAGAATTTGATGCAGATGCACGGGGAGCAACATGGGTTCCCCGGGATGTTAGGCAGCATAGATTGTATGCATTGGGAGTGGAAGAACTGTCCGACTGCCTGGAAGGGGGCCTACACGACCGGCTACAAGGGAAAGAATCCCACGATGATCCTCAAGGCCGTAGCTGATTACCAACTGTGGATCTGACATGCGTATTTTGGGGTAGCCGGGTCGAACAACGACCCCAACGTCCTCAACTCGTCGCCCCTCTTCAACGAGAAGTGTCATGGCATCGGTCCAGCCGTCTCATTTGTGGCCAACGGCAACCGGCATGATATGGGCTACTACTTGGCGGATGAGATATCTCGTAAATTTAATTCCGTAATTTAATCGTAATTTTAATTCCGTAAATGTAGTATTTCTTGAATTATTTTTATTGCGGCCGACCTATGGCTGGCCTAAATCTGATGTGGCAGGTGGATTTTTAGTGCTGCTGACGTGGCATGAAGAGAAAGTGGCTAGCCTATGGCTGGCCTATTTGCATTGGAGATGCTCTAAAGAGAAATGATGATATGATATTATTATTTCTAGGGTGGCCTGATATGATTCTTTGTACTTGAAGAATTTTAATCCTTTTTATGTTGCACCACCTTGTCAACTTGAAGAGGTTGAATAGGCCTTTCCCTTATATAAAAATACAAACTTTTATATTTTCTACTTCTTTTATCCAACATGATTAAAGATGGAGAAATTTGCAATTGCTACCCATAGTGATTTTGTTAAGATTGAAAAAGCTAATCAGCACCTCACACCCTTTACTCTGGTTTTACTCAGTTCAATATTCTGGTGCATGAGAAGAAAAAGATGAATATAATAAAATATCAACTTTCCACCAAATTAGTGGTTTCCAAATGAACGTGTGTGGAGAGGGGGTGGCAAAAAGAGAGCCTTCTCCTTATCCTCCTAATTCTCATCTCCACACTCCTTAAAATCATAAAAAAATTCATTCACACCCCTCTTAATCTAACCAAACTCACATCTTAAATAATGGTTTGTTGCAAGAAACAATAAAGAGTAATAAAAGAAAAGTAGTTAACTTTTCCCAACCTACCATTTCTCATCAAAAGAGCTTCATCTCACCTAGCATCCTTTTTTACTAATTTGTCACCTCTGCAGCAATGGAGGCTTTCTCTCTGAATTCCTCCATCTCCTATGCTGCCAAGTTCAACCACACGAGGCTTTCTACTTACGGTCGGAGAAGTATGGTCTGCTGCCAAACTGGTAGCCATGCCATCAAGTCTACCGGGATCTCTTCTGTCCTGACAGAGACGTCGTCGGCCTTGATCACCCAAGATCAAGGGATGGAAACCGGGAGCCTAGTCTTGAGCAATAATGCCAAAGATGAGGGTATCGGCATTGTCAAATTTCTAAGAGGGAAGACCTTCCTCATCACTGGTGCAACTGGATTTCTTGGCAAAGGTATCGTTGTCTTTTCTTACCTCTTCAGATTCCTCAGAAACGCCGTTTAACTCCTCGAGCTGTCCCTTGCATGATTTTCAGTCCTCATCGAGAAAATGCTGCGGACGGCTCCTGATGTTCATAAGATATTTGTTGTGATCAAGGCCAAGAATCAAGAAGCTGTAGAAGAGAGATTGAAAAACGAAGTATGGAGAACTTTGCTTTCATCCCGCTCTCTCTCTCTCTCGTCAACTTCTTTTTTCTGTATAACCTTCTGATACGCGTGTGTTGCAGATCATCAATGCCGAGCTGTTCAAGAATCTGAAACAAATTCACGGAAAATCATATCAAGCTTTCATGTTGAGTAAGTTAATTCCTGTGGTTGGAAACGTCTGCGAAACTAATCTCGGATTAGATGAAGATGCAGCTGAGTTCATGACCAGAGAGGTTGATGTTATCATAAATTCTGCAGCAAATACCACTTTTGATGAAAGGTTATGAAATTCATACTGGTTGATGCTCTCATTCAGTTCTAAGTTTACTGATGATCATTCAAGTACTTAAATGATTTATGATCTCAGGTATGATACAGCCCTTGACATAAACACAGGCGGCCCGACTCGACTCATGAGCTTCGCCTCACAATGCCTGAAACTGAAGCTCTTCGTGCAAGTATCAACAGGCAAGTAAAAAGTAGTTTAATCTCATTGTGTAAGTAATGATATGTCCTCCTACTCCTAATAGTAAACAACTTCTAACTAACTTCATAAACTAATTCTAGTCTGTCTACATTTCCATGTTATAGGTATATACCTAACAAGTTTCACACTTTCTTCGTCGGGGTTTAATTATGAAACCTTCATCATGTTTATTTCCATTTTATTTGTAACAGCTTATGTAAATGGACAAAGGCAAGGCAGAATCATGGAAAAGCCTTTATGCATTGGTGAAACTATAGTAGGTGAGACTGTTAACGGAAACCATCAAGTCCCACTTCCCAAATTGAGTGTCGAAGATGAAATAAAGATAGTTTTGGATGCAAAGCAAACACTTGGAGATGATTCACTGCTTCAGGCAATGAAAGAATTAGGAATGCAGAGGTAATCTCAATTTATCATGAAAAGCAAAGGATATCAAACTCTCGTCTAGTCTTCCCTAATTAGATAACGAAAACATGCGTGTGTTCATCCAGGGCTAAGAAATTTGGATGGCAAGATACGTACGTATTCACAAAGGCTATGGGAGAGATGATGATAGATAATTTAAGGGGGGATGTACCAGTAGTTGTGATTAGACCCAGTGTCATCGAGAGCACGCATAAAGAACCATTCCCTGGATGGATGGAAGGAAACAGGTATGTCTGCTGAAGAATTCTGCAATATTTTAATTTAGTTTTTCAACGTTTACTAACCAAAATATATGACCACCAGAATGATGGATCCTATCATATTGCAATACGGAAAGGGGCAACTCACAGGATTCCTTGTCGACCCTAATGGAGTTCTTGATGTAGTGAGTAACCTATATTGATTTCTAAGTAGTTTAAAGACATAGAAGCCTGGTACCTGTTTGGGACTTCAAATCAGGTAACTGAAAATGACTTGCTTTAGGTTCCAGCGGATATGGTTGTTAACGCAACCTTAGCAGCCATGGCAAAGCACGGGACAGTTGGGAAACCAGAGTGTAGCATCTATCAGGTGGCATCATCTGTTGTCAACCCATTAGTTTTCAGGGACCTAGCCAAATTGCTCCACGAGCACTTCAGTTCCTCCCCCGTCATGGATTCGACCGGTACTCCAGTTTGTGTTACAAAAATGAAGCTATTCAGCTCTACAGACGATTTCTCCAATCATCTGCGGAAGGACGCAATCAATAGAACCGGATTAGGAGTTCTGGCCAACCTTGATGGGAAATTGTCCCAAAAGCTCGAATTCATCTGCAGAAAATCAGTGGAACAAGCAAATTATCTAGCAAGTATCTATGAATCATACACATTCTATGGCGGAAGGTAAAGATCAACTAAATCTCGATGTTATCCTGTGTTTCTCCGATGCTTGATACTAATAGTGAAAAGTCGTGTAAAATGGCAGGTTCGACAACAGAAACACCCAGAGATTGATGGGATGCATGTCGAAGGAAGAGAGACAACAATTTGGATTTGATGTGGAGAACATCAACTGGAAAGACTACATCGTTAACGTGCACATTCCGGGGTTAAGGAGGTATGTCATGAAGGGAAGAGGCAATAGTTAATGCAACTTTTGTCACACAAAAGACTTATCATTAGTTTCTGTAGCCAACTGTAAAAGGGTGTTTTCTTTGTCTCTATTTCTATTCATGTTTTATGTACAATCCACTAAGAAGAGGTCGGCAATTTGCCAGTTCATAAAATATTTATAGAACAGTCACTCGTCCGCTTAGGATAAATTGTACTAATACATGCTTTAGTTTCAGATTTCTGCCAAGGCAGTGAAATAATCAATGTTTTAGAAGATCAACATCGTTTAAGACTTTTAGTAGCACGTGCGTATAAGGCTTCATCAGTTCGATTAACAATGAATATGCATGAAGATGATATAACACACCTAAATTTCTAGAAAAAAATGCTTTGACTAGATAGGAATGGATCCTGCAAACAAACTGTTACCAAAATCGCAGTCCAACAAGAATACAGCAACTCTGATTGAGAGAAGATGCACAAGCCAATGTTAGGTATTCCGATTTCTAGTTGATGACAGGTTGAAATATCAGGACAATACAAGTTAGAAAGAAGAGAAAATGGAATATACCTTGGGCCTTCATTGATGGAGAACTCAGCGCGATCAACTTCTCTTGCATACGTAATACAGAGCTTCAGATGAAAAAGGATTCTATTGGAAGAGTATTCAGAATGCGAAATATAACAACAACTTCCACCTCAATGGATCATAATTTGCAATAAATTTTGGAGATGTCTCTATACAATAAGAATATAGCAATGCCAATAGCTTTGGTAATACCCATACAGCCTAATTAATCGTCCACCACCACCACCACTACCCTACCAGGCAAAGACAAAAATAAGTAGAAAGATAATAAAGAAAAATGCAGCTTCTATTATACATCAGTATTATGGCGTTACAATCCTATGTGAAAGAACATTGAAGGTACAAGATCAACAACAGACCAGGCAAGACCAGCATACTGAAGGAGCCTGATGCCAGTATCGACATCAAATGACGTCTGCTTGGAGAACATTTTCTGGAGATAACCCGACTGCTTAAATACATCCGATTTCTTATCGGTTCCATTTAAGTTAGGTATATAGCTTGTTGATCTTACTGGGATTCCCAAAGTATTTGAAACAATTGGAAGAATCCATTTGGCAAGAGCCTTGCTGCAGAACTTCACAAGAAGGATTGTCGGGATTCCTAGTAGTAGTCTACCCACAAAGGCAGGAAGTGCAAGCTGAGGGGAAAATACACGAGCAACATCCTCATGGTGAAACTGATTGAACGTCTGGTGGATTCCTATCACCTGGGTCATACAATTTCCTGTTAATGATACTTGCAAAGAGACTCAAGACTTGAGATAGAAGAGAAGAAAAAGCTGAAAGTCTAAAATGGCAATTTCATCAGGTTGTTTTGCTGATTACGCAAGTGTAAGAAGTAATAGTTTGCTAGCGCGAAAATGAGATGATCTAGCTCAGAGATCCTTTCATGCTACATAAATCCCATGATACCCAGCCAATTCAAAGAGATCTCAACAGATATAACACACTGATAGGGACTCCGAGCAAGGAAGGCCGACAACATCCCTATCACCGGCTGATTGTGCCGATCAGCCCAGCAAGAAGCACACCAGTGTGAAGCCAGCCCAAGAGGAAGAAGTAATTCAGCAGACGAAGACGAAGCACGACCGGCCCAAAAGGAACTTGTCCAAACCAGCGTGCTTCAAGGATTTCGGTCCAAAATAGATTGCATTAATCAATATCTTTTTGTTACCTTTTATTGTTATTAGTTAAGTTTCGGATTTGTTTGAACCACCTTATCTTACCCAAAAGGTAAGATATTATTAGGTTAGTTTTTATTATTATCCTCGGGTTTTCTTCTCGAATCTTTCCCGAGTAGAAAAGAGAGTCGAATCAAGCACGGTCCGGATCCTATAAATAATGGGATCCTTAGAGGCCATAAATCATTGAGAAATAAAGTTTAGATTCTTTTTCTCATTCTTTTATTTTCGAAAACCCTAGCACCGGTCACTCTTATTTTCAGATCGTGTGCTCTAGTTTTCCATTTACGATAGATCAAGCACACATTTGCAAAATTCACACTAGAAAAGGGAAAGCCACACTTACAATACCCAGGGAAACGCCATTGAAGGCTGTGTGATACTCAAAACTTGGTGTTGGAACTTCAGGAGTGGGGTATGCAAACAGTAACAAGAAGCATAAGGCGGCCCAGAAAGATACAACTGCACAGAGAGAGACCCAGTTCTTAAAATTTTGAAAGAACAGGGACAACATAGGTCCATCATCCAAGCAGTAACTTTACAACTGAACATTTGCTAAAATCATCATTTTTCTATATATTTTTCTCTATCTCCATTATCTGATGTTAACCTCTGCTCCATTTTTGCAAGGATATATATTCTTGCTTTTAAGGAGCTTGCTAGTAATTTCCTCAAATCGATTGGTGCACATGAATGCTCTGGAAAAGGGATTCATCACACTTACCATTTTGACCAGAAACTACAAAATTATCTATGTATTCTGACACAGAGAGCCAAAGTGCCAAGATTCCTAGTCCCAAAGCCAGACCACCAATAATATCAATCAAGCTGTGCATTCCGAGGTATATCCTTCCTGGCAATGTAATAAAGGACGAAGGAAAAAGGTCAAGCATATATGTTAGCGTTTGAACTTCGTGGCAGAATTGAAAAGGAGAGAAGAATGAAAAGCGTGTTTGGTCCCCTTCAAACATAAACTGCCCTAAGACTAATAGTTGCCTTGAATTCTCATTGTTTGATGTACAGCAAGCACCTATCCATATAAACGTAAATAATTGATTGAAGGAAATCTCTCCAAATGATGTTGTGATCTTTTAATAGGAGTAATTGAAGATTTTCAACTATATGACAAAACATTACAAATTTCACACAATATTTAGAAACTTACCAAAACCAATGAGACCAACAACCAGACAAGCCAGAATGATTCCAGCCACTCTAATGGAGAAATCATTACTTTCACTGTAGTCAAGAATGTAGTGTAAAAGGTACCTATATAAACACACAATGAGATTTAGCCAGCAGCAGATAGCCAACCTACGAGGCGTTGGCATGTGAACATGTAAAATTGACTTTTAGATCAGACTCCAGAGAAAATAGTCAGCTACATATTTGAGAATCAGAACATATCCCTTTCTACTTTTTCCTAAGTTAGCATCAGGACAATTTAAATGACAAAATGCAATACTTAGGGGGCAGATGCGAGAAAATCTCAATACCCCGATAAGCAGACAGTATTAAGAGTGTGCGACGAAGGGAATCCGTATTCCATTGCATTATCTTCCTCATCCTTGGTGGCTGTTATTCTTCTGACAGGTGGAGTTTGGGGTCTAGGTGCTGAAACCACATCCTATAAGCAAGCACATAGTCATGAATTGAATCAGAAACAGCACCACAAATGATAAAAAGCACATCTAATTTTATGGATAACAAAACAAGTTACCTTTATGCAGTTTCCAGTATAATCACAGAAAGCTATCAAGAGTGTCATTTGCCTAGCCAATTTGCAATGCCCAGTCTATATATAACACAAAACCAAGAGCATTAGCCCCCAGGAAAGGAACTTTTCACAAAACCAACAGCCAATTTTTTGCAATTCTCTCAAATCACTACATAAATACTCAAATCAGATACACACAACCTTGCATATAAAGGGGCGTGAGAGAGCTTACCCAGAAAAGCAGGGGAAGAAAGGCAGTATAAAAAGGTACTGAAACAACACAAGATAACCCAGAAAAAAATGCATCCAAACATCTGTGCTGGTATTTCTGCAAAAGCCCAGAAAAAAATACAGTAAAAATACAATCTTTAGCCATATTTCTTCAAGAAAAACACACCTCAGATAACAAACCTGAATCCTGATAACAATGGGAGTTCCAGAAATCACACGTTGACAGATCCATGGCTGTGTACAAGATCTGAGCTTTTGAGTCACCTCCAACTTTGAAGAAATCACAATCCAAAGTGCTATCCCACATAATGAAATTACTTGCCACCCTGTTGATATGCTTTCCATCTCTCTCCCCTTTCCTCTCTCTCTCTCTCTCTCTCTTTCTCCTGAAAAAACACTAGGTATGGAGAAAGAACAATAAGAGGCGAAGAAATCAAGATTCTTGAAGAATTTTCAAATTGGCTCAGAAATTGTCAGCATTTGATTGTACGCGGTGGACTTAGGAACATAATTTTCATTCGATTACAATAATTTAATATTCGCAACTTGATATTATGAAACAGTCTGATGAAACAACCGAACACAACTTTTGACCGCTTTGCATTTGAATTTTAGCAAAAAAACTTCATTTGCACAAATTGACTCATCAATAATCAATAGTACTACTACTACTACTAGTAATATAAATAACACTTCGAGCTTATGTGATGATTCATAGTATTATTCAATTATTGATTAATAAGTGTAAAAAAAAGATACATCAATCAAGACTGTGAAATCGAGTCTGATTTGCGGTTCAGTTTATATCTCTGTAGGTCTTCAATTTTAATGCATGGAAAGTGAGAGAGACACAAACCTAATTATTTCAATAATTCCAATTTCAAAAAGAAATTGGCTGCTCAATGAAACTGTACTAATCTTCCTAATTATCTAAATCTTAATTTGCCAAGCCTTTTCAAACATAGCAAAAACATATGTTCTTTTCGATTAGCTTTGCATTTTCTTATCTGTGATTTATGACTATAATCTATTATTTCAAGTTAATTGGGCACGAGTCAAATTGTGTTAATTATGCCAAATATAGCAAGAATCACGAGATACCGCAATTGATAATGTAGTAAGTAATTGACATAATTATCTTGACATGACATCAATTCTATTTATTCCATATTTTAGTCCTACTTTAGATGTATGAAAAAGTTGTTTACAATTAGTCCCATACACGTACATATGAAAGTGAAAAAATCATGTAACCATATCTCACACCAGAACTGTTACTATCAAACTAGAGCTCTTAAATCAGGAGGAGTGATTGATAGCTTAAATTGTGCCACATGACAGGTTTATGAGATTTATTTTTTGCATAAAAAGTAAATTAGTGAATCAATTTTTTTTAGTTATGGAATAACCAACGATGTTGATGAATTTTTATAATTTTATAGTGCAATGTTGTTAAATAACTTGTTGTTGTAACGTGGTATATGTTTCGAATCTTTACAGTCGCATGTCACTTTCAATGACAATTGACAATACTTAAATATTTCAAAAAATATCAAAAAAATAAAATTTGTATAACTCTTGATTTAAGTTATATTGTTACATACTCCAATATATTAGTATTACATTAAAGGTAATTTTATAAGAATTTGAACGAAGTATCAATAGAATATATTCAGACAAATTAATTTGCAAAAAAAATACTATAATTTGTATATATCTATAACAATCTACTAATGTTCTTCATTGCTTTGGTTTAATGCCATAGGTCAATGTAAGTAATAATTAAGTTCAATTATATAATGTCCAGTGAAGTGTGTTTTTGAATTTGCAATGATGAAAATGGCAATTGTGATTTAATGGAATTTGTTGAAGCGGTTTAATGGCTCAATTACAATGTGGATTACATAATGTTGAAAATATGTGTTTTTGAGTTGTACATTATATATAATACAATTTTCAGTTGAAACATTTTTGTATGCAATGCCCTATTTGTGTGTTGATGCTGAACATGCAATAATTAAATTTCCACCATCAATTTTTTTTATCGGGTCACGTTTGGTCAATTTATCATATACTACTAGTATATATAGGGTTGAGTTAAAAGTTAAACGTAAATCCAAATTTTATATCAAAATTAAAGCCAAATGTGGACCATTAGATAAAAATGGGATGATGTAGAATTAGGTTTTCTATGTTCATTATATACCCGCGAATAGATAATTGATAGGTCAAATGGTCTGACTGGCAATTGTATTCTCGAATAGAGAGGATGGAAGTTGTTTCAGTCTCATTCAAAATATTTGGGGTATGTGTGACAAAAACTGGTCTGTGATAATGAAACACGTATATCGTGAGGCTAACTCAGTTGTAAATTATTTAGCAAACCGACCGTCAGGTTGGGATACATGTATGTATTTGCATGATTGAAATTCACTTAAACATAATATACGTAACTTAGAGCTAACAATACATATGAAGAGCATCACAAAATTGATCTAGTTATAAATGAATAGTATTAGTATTTTTTATACAAATTCATTTTTCGAAAGCAATACAATTAAGATTTTATTAAAATCCTCATAAAATTACATTTAATTTGATACTAGTATAAATATACATTCACACTCCACAAGTTAAAATACTAATACAATCATTCAATAAAAAGTTTTCAAAGTAAATTACAAAAGTATGCAATCAATCCTCATACGCATTGAAGTAGGAGAGCAATTTTGACTATAGTTTACCGTAGTGGAAATTGAAAGCAGAAGAAGCGGGTAAAAGTTAAAAAGATGATGTAATAAAACAATCCCCAAATCCTACTACTATTCTGCCAAATTGTCAGGTTTAAAGCTCCTACTATATGCTCTCCTCGATTTTCAATTTTATTACTGTTTGGTATCTAGGGTTTTCAATAATTCTGCTGTCACCGTCTCTCATTCTTCCAAACTCAAATCTTTTGCTGATCTACCTCAGGTACTTCCTCCATTTACACGCACTTCCATATCTACTGCGTTTTCTCTTCCGCATGCATTCTTTTTGTAGCTTTGTGTCGCTGCATTCTGCATATTCAATCCGAGTTTTTGAGAATTCTTCTTCTTATTCTGTATGCGTGTGAAGGGCGAAAAGAAAGTCGATTTTTTTAAAATCTCTTTGGCCGTGCATTTTTTTTTCAGCTTTATGAATCTTAATTAACTTTTATTTTGCTTACATTTTCGAAGTGGTGAGCTGTTTTCGTGTTGATTCCTCTATCAGCTTGATTTGACTCGGAGAGACGGGGAGAATTGAATTTGATTTTTTTTCCTTAATTTTTTTTTTTAATAATTTTGGATGCGTGAGATCGATTTGATTCAAGTGGTGCATTTGGAAAAGAAAAGGAGCTTTTAGAGTGTTGGAATTTTTGTTTACTAACAGTCTCTGGGATCACAGATTCTTTTTGCACTAGCTGGGAACATATTTTTGAAGAATTGCTGGGAAAAATGAGGTCTTCATGGGCAGATGCTGTTGAGAACTCAGTTGGTGGATCATCGGATAATGCTGGGACAAGTGGTGGGAATGAACAGCCATTGGTTGCCACTAAGCCTGCTTATGTTCCCCCACACCTTAGGAACAGACTTCCGGCATCCGAGCCTCATGCTGCATCAGTTGGTGGACCGCAGTCTTTTAACAATAGGCCTGGTTCTGGTGGACCCACTAGTGGGTCTCGGTGGGGTGGCGGAAGGTCTGATTATGGACGACAAGGGTATGGTGGTGGTGGGGGTCGTGGAAGTGGGGGTTGGGGAGGGAGAGGTGGTTGGGGTGGTAGGGGTATGGAGGTCAATCCCTTTGCCAATGATGACGTGGATGCTGAAGCAGAGCCTGCTTTTAATGAGCAGGAGAATACTGGCATTAACTTTGATGCTTATGAGGATATCCCCGTTGAGACGAGTGGGGCTAACGTGCCGCCACCTGTGAATACATTTGCAGAGATTGATTTGGGGGATGCACTTAATTTGAATATTCGTAGGTGTAAATATGTCAGACCAACTCCTGTTCAGCGACATGCAATACCCATTTCGCTAGCTGGGCGAGATTTAATGGCTTGTGCTCAAACAGGCTCAGGCAAGACAGCTGCCTTTTGCTTCCCAATTATTAGTGGTATTATGACGGGTAACTTCCCCCAGAGGCCACGTGGAGTTCGTACTGTTTTTCCCCTCGCTCTTATCCTCTCACCTACAAGAGAACTCTCGGTGCAGGTCGGCCTCTTTATCAAATGATGTTGGTTTTTGTTAATTTTATATATGCTTTTATCTATGTGGTGAGTAGGAATTTTTGATGGCTGTGTTGCATTTAACCTGCAGATACACGAGGAAGCTAAAAAGTTTTCATATCAAACTGGAGTTAGAGTAGTTGTTGCTTATGGCGGAGCACCAATAAATCAGCAGGTTTACAAATCTAAATGCTGTTAAATTTCTTTTTTTGGATTAAAATGTTTCCTTACTTGTCCAATAAATAAAGAGAGTGTATGTTGTATTGTTGTGAATGTACAATTGGTTAATAGTAGTACTTGATTTCATGTGGTAGGGTTAAAACTAGGAAACACAGTTTAAATGATTACTTAATATATCTTCCTACAACATGAATGCTCGAGTGATTTTGTGGTCTCCCTTTTTCTTGAGCTCCGCGATTTGATTTTAATTGTTCAATTATGCTACGTATTAACAAATTTGGAAATGAGACAACTGAGTGCATTAAGATAAAGTTGCCAGCCAATAACGGCAAGTCATTTCGACTATCTCATTCATATGCAATGAATGCCTGTGCACACATTTTCCTTTTGTCCTATTTGGCTGGTTCATCCAAACCATCCCTATGTTTAACCATTGTGGGATTGTATTTGCACGCTCATTTTTACTTCCAACAAAGTCTACTGAGAGACAGAGTGAACCACCAGACTCTGACCTTGCTTTGATATGGGACATGGCTTTGATAACAGAGACCCCCAAATTAAAACGTGAACCATTTAAATTTTCACATGACTACAATATTGTCTATTTTGGATCCGAGCCCTCATGATTTTGTTTTTAGGCTGCTTACTGGAGACAGTACTGTCAGTTATAATCCCAAAACCATCCGATGTTTAGTTTATATTGGATTTAGTTCCAAGCCAACAAATATCTTGATGAAGTGGAGGGGCTGTGCATTATTTATGAGTCGCCGTCTTGTTATACATAAAAAGCCACTATTTTGCAATTAGGCTCAATTCCATTAAACAGAAAATCTATAAACTCATGAAAATATATGACATGCTGCGATGTCGACAAAGAACTTGTAGATTGAATTCACTCTGCCTCCGTGGGACACATGCATCCCAACTTTTGTTATAATCCTGGTTGAAGATGTAAAGATTTTTTCTTTGCTGATAATTTAAGGGTTTAGAATCTACAGATGTTCTTTAGATGTCATAAGGATTTGTCCCTTATAATTTGTATAAGGTTAGGTTTCTTCTCATGGTAGATGTCCTATTACTGGCTCTCAGCTTTGATGTCTTTGTTATAGTTGCTACAACTTAAAGGTGACCAAAAGTCATTCATTTGTTTGTACTTTGTAGCTACGTGAACTTGAGAGGGGAGTAGACATTCTGGTGGCAACTCCTGGAAGATTGGTTGATTTGCTTGAGAGAGCCAAAGTTTCATTGCAAATGATAAGATACTTGGCTCTTGATGAGGCAGACAGAATGCTGGATATGGGTTTTGAGCCTCAGATCAGAAAGATAGTGGAGCAGATGGATATGCCACCACCTGGTGAAAGACAGACAATGCTCTTTAGCGCAACCTTTCCCAAAGAGATCCAGGTCATGCTCGTAAATCAATCTTGTATTCAGTCTCAACTTGATACTTGCTGCTCTTCGCTGAATTGTCTGTAAAATTGTTTGCAAATCAGAAGCATTTAAGAATTGATTTTTTTCCGAAATAAGAATCACTAGCTAGCAAATTCTATTTATTATCATTTTTTTGGATCCGAAACTGAATTTACCGTTGATTTTTAGCATAAGGAGTCAGTACTCATGTCAAATTCTGGTTGTCTTGGCTAATGATAAGTGATGAAAAATAGACCCTTTGGAAGGAAAGTGGGCATCATTTTGAACTTACAAACCAAGTGAAGATATTTAACTTTTTTTATAGATAAGCTACTAATTTGTGAATGGTTATGGCATTGAGTTTCTTTCAAATTAAATGTGATATCCTCAAATTTCTTCTTATTGTTCGGAATGCAGAGAATGGCATCAGATTTCCTTTCAAATTACATATTTTTGGCAGTTGGAAGGGTTGGTTCCAGTACAGACTTAATTGTTCAGCGAGTTGAGTATGTTAATGACAGTGACAAGAGAAGCCATTTGATGGATCTTATTCATGCACAAAGGGCAAATGGAGTTCAAGGGAAGGTATGTTATCGTTCTGGTGAATCAATATATTATATTCATTCCTTTTTGATCTTTTGGTTTGATTTCTTCTACATTTGACCAATTATAGTATTAATAATGTTGATTATTAACAAGAAGAGCTTCCCGTCCAAACTGATTATAAAAAATTAAAATGCACATTTTGTCCCTGAACATTCAATTTTGATAGTAGGTCCGATATGCATACAAATTGAGCCCCGAACTTCATTTGCCCTGTCATTTTTTTACTTCTATTTGTTGAATTGGTCGAGGTACATTGATTCGTACAAAAATTTTTTCTTATCAGATAACGTGACTACAAGTAGATAAAAACAAACAAAAAAGAGGGATATTGTTAATATTCAGATCAATCAAAACTGGAATGGCTGCATTTGATTCGCTGGAATCAAATCTCTGATATATCAGTATTTGCATATACACGTTTTACTTGGTCTACACTTAATAATTCCGCCTTCAAAATTCCCACAAAACTATGATCATACAGCACTGGATAATGAATGACATGGTTTTTTTTGTGATCCACAAATTCCACCATGAACATGTTCCAAAATGAATCATGGGACGCACTGTCTCGAGACTAGGCTATTATAGATGATATAGCTCAATGTATATGCTCCTCTTCATATCAATACTGAGAAATCACCTAAATTATATGCTAATATTGAGTTTTTAACTTTGAGCTTGTATTTTATCACATGAATGCTACAGTCTCATGTCTGGTATATTGCCTCATTTGGTTATTGACATGTTCATCTTTTCTCCATGATATACCAGCTAATATTCTTAATCTCTTTTTTGCCTTGATTCTCTGTTGATAAGAGCATTTCTATTTCCTGGTGTTTGACAGCATGCTCTTACTTTAGTATTTGTGGAGACAAAAAAAGGAGCTGATTCTTTGGAACATTGGTTATGTATGAATGGCTTTCCTGCTACTACAATTCACGGAGATAGAACACAACAGGTCAGAAAATAATGCAGTTGAGAATACTCATCATCTCTCTTTTTTGTCATGGTTTTTACTTTTGAGTTCATGGGTAGCGTGGACTTGTTGGATTTTACTTGACTTATTTTTTTTGAAAATTTTTTATATATACTTGGCAGCTATCTAACTAATTTTTTTTCCCCAACAGTTTTGGAGATTCTGATTGACCTAGTTTATTACTATTATTATCTATGCAAGTAGTCATTAGGTTTTTAATCACCGATTTTCATGTCATTTGCTACACAGTGGCTGCAATATATCTAGAAACCTAACTATGTCCAGTTCTTGGCTTTTAACGATTTTTGTAGAGCAGAAAACTTTAGATTGATCCATGAACTAATTTGCTCTTCTAAACTGTATATTCTTAGCTCTTTTGCTTCATCAAACATTGCTTAATTTGTCGTTTCAGGAGCGAGAGATGGCATTAAGATCATTCAAGAGCGGAAACACACCAATACTAGTCGCAACTGATGTGGCAGCTCGTGGTCTTGATATCCCGCATGTTGCTCATGTGATCAACTTTGACCTTCCCAATGACATTGATGACTACGTTCACCGCATAGGCCGTACAGGCCGCGCTGGAAAATCAGGACTAGCGACAGCATTCTTCAATGAGAATAACATGTCATTGGCAAAGTCGCTAGCTGAGTTGATGAAGGAAGCAAATCAGGAGGTCCCCGAATGGCTGACTCGGTTCGCAGGCCGAGCTTCATTTGGAAACAAAGGTAGGCGCGGAGGGGGACGATTTGGAGGCCGTGATTTCAGAAGAGATTCTTCTTTCAATAGAGGCAACAACAGCAGTGACTACTATGGAGGAGGAGGGGGAGGCGGTGGCTATGGCGGCGGATACCCCAGTGCCTGGGATTAGAGCATTTTTAACTGTATGCTTAATGTTATGATGATGAAAGAGTACATATCAATTTGATGGATATGATATGCTGTGTCAGTGATAAACAAAAAATCACTCTTTTTTGACCTATTTTCTTTTCATAACTACTGACTTGTGTAATCCATATTGGATTACGGCAGAGATGTTATATGTCCAAGTTCGAGTACATACCTATTTACTGCTTAAATGCAAAAGTTGGTGGTTATTGTTTGAGTTGAATCTTGATTGAATTTATGAGTTCTTGGAGATTGTTGTTCTGGGTGATGAGCATTAACGCCCACCTTTTATCTACTCCGTCGGTTGGCGAAATGTTGTCCACATTTGATTCGGAATGTTTTTTAAGAAATGTGAAGAAA
This sequence comes from Salvia hispanica, assembly GCF_029641045.1. Taxonomy (NCBI): domain Eukaryota; kingdom Viridiplantae; phylum Streptophyta; class Magnoliopsida; order Lamiales; family Lamiaceae; genus Salvia; species Salvia hispanica. Next base: position 56,684,027 of record NC_142694.1, read on the forward strand.
AGTAATTGGAAAAAGTTAGTGGAACGTGGGTTCCATATTTATATTTTAGGTTAATAAATGAATCATAAATGTGAGTGTAATGAGCTAGTAGAAAGTAGATTCCATTTATCAAAAATGGAAAAAAGCAAAAATGGACAACATTTAATAGACGGACCGAAAGGGCAAAAGTGGACAACATTCGGACGGAGTCTACCCTGTCAAGACAAGGTGTGACATCCAGAGTTCTACTTCGATAAATCACCGTTCTCATGTCACGAACGAGGATGGGGTCGACCAGCTTACCCGCTGATAGCCCCTCTCGACGCCACATTTTTCGTCTTCATTTGAGCGAGTTATATATCCCAGGTGAGGCCGGGACATCAAGTAAAAGTCCGAGTAAAGCCAATGAGAGATTAAACTCCTACTAGTGTGACTTAATGTGGATGTATAAATCTTCAACCAAAAAAGTAAGATACATAACTCTTTAAGGAATTTCATTGGTAACATAAACTAGAACTACTCCCTATGAGAAAAAAGACAGTGGTAACAAGCTAATAAAAAAATCAATATATAATGTAATAAAAACCATATATCTTTTGCAGAGAAGGATTATTGTTTACACACTCAGGCTTCCTTGTATCACAAATCCACAATAAATTAGAAAATAGAAAACTTTATGCCATTACTGGCAGCGAACAAATTGTATTCTTCTATGGACTCTTTTGCATTGCAGGGATGGGGGCTCTTCTCCGACGAATCACCACCTCGTCCATCTTTCAAGGTGACAGCCTCCTCCGTTTTGAATCCTACAGGGCCACCAAAATGGAAGAGAGAGAATTCATCACTCCTCTTCTCACACCTGTTATCCTCTGCAACTGACGAATCTATGTTGTAATCCTTTGTGCAGACTACATTAGCCACAGTGGGGAGAACAGGCATATGAACAGAAGTTATTAGCGGCGGAGGGAGATGCTGTAAGCCCCCATACTGCATCAACTGTGCATTTGTGTTCAAGTCGTACCCAAACCTGTCGGGATATAAGTAATGATTGGGGTAGTGAAAGGACATTAATCCATTAGTAGGGTTGGCTGGCCAAGAGACTGGAGCTTGATGGTAATAAGCCATTGTTTGGGCCTGATAGATGGGATACTGTAAGCTCTGATTCTGCATCATAGTGGGAAGCACGATTTGAGGCTGAGCATCCACACCAGCATCTGCTTTCCCGTTCTTGCAATATATGGCTGTTTCTGCAGGCAAACTGCTCAAAGAAGCTAGTTCCTGGTTGTTAGAATCATGTGCTCTAGTTGTAATCCGATCGTCCACAACTTTGTGACACTCAGTAATTCTACTTTCATGCAGCATCTCTCTTCCCTCAGAGGTTTGGCTAGACTCTTCTGAATCTGATGTGGACGTTGATTCCAGATTACAGTGGTTTAAGGAGAATGTATTGCTGTCGCCTTCACTGAGGCAGGAAGAGCAGCTGCGGGAGTTGGAAGATCTGCTCAGCAATGACCCTTCTGTCCTGAGTGGAGGTCTATCCATGAAATATAACTCCCCATCCTCTGGTTCTTCAACCTTAATGTAATTCTCGGACTTCTTCATTGAATAAAGTCCTTTCTCGGTGTCTGTGCAAGTACCATTTCCAGACTTTGCGAAGTCCCCCAGTTCATCGTCCTCAGTATTAGTTTCAATCGAAGTATCTGTCAATTGACACGAAGTAGCAGTACCAGATGATTCAGTAACTTGATCAGATTCAGTAGTTTCAACTTTGGGCTTCAAGGCAACATCAGATCCTGAGTTGCTTTGAGCAAGTTTTTTTTGTGAATCCAAAGGTTCCCAGACTTTCTTTGTAACAGGTGAGTTGCCACAATTGACTTTGGCTTTAACTTGTCCATTAATCTCACGCGCGCACTCAACTTGAGTGCACTTCCCTCGATGATATGATTTTGAAATATCACAAGACTCCAACTTATTCTCATATTTAGGCTCTCCAGTTGATCTCATCGTATGCGACTCTGGCCTTGCTCGATAGTCGTTAGGATGGTTACAACTACAAACATGGGAATCACATCGGTCACCTACTCTACACTGAAGTTTTTCACTCAACTTTGGATCATATCTAGTATTTAACTTTGCAGCATTCGTTCTTAACTGCTTATCGAAGCAATTATTGCTCCTAGTGGAATAAAAACCATCAGCATGAATTCTTGATTCATACTTGCCAGTAGTGACTTCACTCTCTGACATTGCTGAACCCTTTCTCCTATCAGACCACTTTGAAGTCAAATCCTGCTCAGTATCTTTATGTAACCTTGGTTTCCTGCGAGAATACCTACAGTGATTATATGGCAAAGAGGCCTTAAAATCTCTGGTAATTCCTGATTCCTCTTCCAAAATATCTTCAAGGTGATTTTCCACATTTGGAGAACTGTAATCCATAAAAAATTCTTCATCTTGAATGTCAGGGAACAAAGGACTGGGTAGGGAGGCAGCTTCCCCTGTTTCCATAGTACAATCTCTGGTGTTCTCAACATTGACACCATCATCAGAACAAGGTTCTGCCTCATTTCGAGTATCAAGAGCCACAGGATCTGTATTCGATTCAGCACATCTCCTTTCTTTGTTTTCTTTCTCTCTTATTCTTTCCTTTCTGCGCACCTTTTTCTCCCTTTCTTTTGTTCTCCTACGCTCCTTGCGCTCTTCATCTTCACGCTTCTCCTTTTCTTCTTCTTCAAGTAGTTTCATCTGTAAATAGAGAATTGAATGGAAAAAGTGAGAGTCAATCCAAACTCAAGAAAAAAAAAATCAAACTAGATAGATAATTGCTGCAGACTAAATATTGCAGATGAAAGCACCTGCTTTTCTAAAGTGATGATTTCTTTGCACGCCACATGCACACGCTCTTCCAGCAATTCCAAAGCAAGACAAACAAATATACTCTGTGCATTTTTTTGGGCAGTCCCCTCCCTAAAAGCCTTCTCAACCTGCAGGAACACCTGCCAAGTTAGGAAACTTCACAGAGCTAATAACAAGTACATCCACTAAAGAAATTTTAAACATTAAACAAGCTCATAAACATGTATTACTCCATGATGAAACTAATTTATAAATTATACTTCACTTTACAATAATACAGCTTGAAAACTAGTGAAGTTAAGGTAGTTGCTTAAGGTTCAAATGATCATTCGTGTTGGAAACAGAGAATTCTAACTGCATGCAAATATTTCAAAACATAAAATCGTAAGGAAAGAGAAATAAGCATAATAAACATACCTGTTCCTTGAAGATGACAGTTGCAGCATCTAGGAGAAATTCTCTAGCAAGTGCAGGACTCTTTGCATGTTTCTGGGGACGAGAGCACTCACCATCAAGCTCATTTCCATCCTTATCCAAGGAGTCATCATCCTGGAAAGGATATTTATAAATCACAATATCAGGGATGGAACAGGCTTAGCAGGAATGAACTAAGTGTGGAAAAGAAAACATCAAGCAAATCTTCTGCTAACCTCTTCTTCCTTGGCTTCCTCTGCATGCTCAAAGAATCTTTTGATATTTCCCCCTATTATAATTCTTACATATCCATCACCAACAGCTAGCCTGCAATGAGCACATTGCGGCGCTTGCAAAGCATGAGCTTTCACACACAGTTCATTGCATCGTCCATCCATTTTCCAAGCCCTTAGAGTTATGTAGCAAGCACTCAGACCACTTAGATCTACCCCAGTCACTTGAACCCTTACTCTCAGCCCAACATTTTTAAAATCCAAGATATCAGATTTTCCTTCTCCAGTTCCAATAGCCCATTCAAAGTGATGATACGTTCCACAAGCATCTGAAAATGTTTGATGCCAATCAGCTCGAACTGTATCATGAGAAACCTGAGAATTGAAATAGATGATGCATCATTAAGTATTGTAGGAACAGGATATCAAATTCCCAAAGAATGATAGACAATCCAGACGATTGTGCACCTCATATTGGAAGGCAGAATCTGCTGCACAAAGCCAGCTGGTACAGCGAGGATCCTTTCTCATGCGCTTCAGCTCTTTTAGCTCCTTAAATTCACGTATCACGTTTTTTCGACAATCTCTGCAAAACCTTTTGCTGTCAAACCTGCGAAAAAGGAGTTCAGAAGTTTCTTCAGAAATGAACTCAAATCGGGTTGTCCTTGAACCAACATTGAATAAGAAGTTCATTGACCTATTTCAAATGAATGTGTGGCTAAAACGTGAAGAAACTAGTCAGATGATAAAATCACAACAAAACTCACCATTCCCTGATATTCTGAAAATGATCGCCACAAATTTAATCATGAGACAACTTTACTGCTTAACACCAATTTATATACGCTGAAACATCTCGTGTAGCAATAAAGATTTAGAAACTTACTTTAGAATTGACATAAATACCTGGCTAAGAAGAAACCGGACTAACTTCCAGTACTATGAGTTTAATAATCAACAAAAAAAGGTAGGAGCTAGAAGATATTTGCTGTCAAGCATGAGAACTCCAACTAATCTTTTGGTTGAATATTAAGATGAGATAAGACATACATATACAAATCTATACCATATTTTTTTCATTTAGGCTGACTATGGCACCCTAAGTTGGTCTTTATAAATTTATTCTTTAAATGTTGTGTACTACCAAAACAAATGAGTTAGCCTAGGGTCTAAAGATCTTACTGTGCTAGCTTTACCCGATTCATGAAGATGAACATATTACACAGCCATTCTGACATCTATAATCTATTCACTAGCATTTCTACTCCATAAGCTATACGCCACTTCCTTGTCCAATGGAGAGTAGAGACAAGGTATTAACCAGGGAACTGAAAACTAGAAAAGACATTATATCTTTACAACATGAACACCGATTGGCGTCTTTACATTTGTTTAATACTGTTATAGTCATACACGAACCAGTAAATAGCGAACTAACAAAGAAAAAGTGTGGCACACCTAAACATGAGTCTTTCAATAAAGTCCTCTTCTTTCATCCTTAGAAGAGATTGCTGAGTCTCTGCTCGAAGGGATGACCAAAAGTTGACCAATGTCTCCACTGATAATCTAGCAGTGTGAAGAGCACATGTTTCTCTTGTTACATGTACTTTACCATATCCCGTAATTCCTTGGCTTATCCATCCCCGGCCACCTCCTCCGCATGCATTAGGATAGAGCAACTTGCGTTGTTTTTCCCTTCCACGTGCACTGTCAAATACCTGATTCATATTAAAGGTAATTAAGCCTAAGGTTTGCACTAAAGAAGACAAAACTTTGTGAAATTGACAATTACATTTTGGAGACCCTTCAAAGACTTTGAGTGAAGGTAACAGTCCAAAAGCGTCAATGTCCCTTCCCTGGAAGTGGTTAATCCACCCCATGGATGGATAGACGGATCTATCACATTATCTTGGCACTCATTATCAATACACAAGTTGCCACAGTTCTGCTGTAGAGACTTTCCATACATAACAATCTGTAAAAAACTTTCAAGCAACAACCCATTGCACCTAGAGCAGTACAAATTCTTACGAGCATGCTCAAATAGTGTCTGTTTGTCAATCCTCATAAGTTTCTGCCGAGCTTGTGTTGACAGTTCACACCAAAACTGCATGAAAAATATAAAAAGAAAGAAACTTAAGAATAAGATGAGAATCACAAATCAAGCAAAGAAATGACGGGCCTAAATGAACAAAAAAAGACTATACTCGTGGAATTTGAACATGACTAGTATAATCTAGAAGGCATTACTTGAATTAAACAGCGTATGATCAAGCACCAATAGGGGCATTTGAATTTTCAAACAGATTGATGCAGCAAATGCATGCAAAAACACTATCAATCAGTACAAAAACACTATCATGTGACCTTAGGCTCAACAACTGTTTCACCCCCACCAAAAGAGAGTGAATTCAAACATAGAACAAGTGCAAGTAAAATTTGGAATCGACATCCATATAGCATTGCCAGAATCATTTAATTCAACTCTCAATCATATCCAATTTAACCCTACAACCTCCTAAACAAAATACTGAAGCTGAACTCACCCCATACCGTCAACAAAACTGGCAAAAAACACATTAAACCGGTTTAAAATTAAATTCATATCGAACTAGCATATACATTAGCTGATAATACCTTGTGCAGCTGATTGTGATAATTAGAACCGCCGCAAACATTATTCTTCTGCACCATCCCAGGCATTCTGTCTCCTAATATCGATTCCTCTAGCCAAAAATCCTCATTTCCAGGAGCCAAATCCCCTCCAAACACCCAGAGCAATTGGCGAAAGAAGAAATTAAGGCGGCCGCAGAGGCGGATATGCAAATGAAGTCCGTATCAGTAGAGAAGCAATGCAAACGACTTCTTCGTATAGAATCGTATCTGTGTGTTCCTGATTGAGAAATGCAATGAGATTGTTGTCAGGCGATGAATTCCAATTTAGGTATTTACACACAAGAGAGGGGGTTTTGGTGGCGTAATTTGGCTCTGTATTTTTGTGTGGGTGTTTGTATACCTTTTACTACGATTACTATTTACTTACTCCCTTTTCCGGAATAATTACACCTTACATATAAAATGTTTCAATCGAGTACAAAATGTTTTAAGGTAACAAATATCATACAAAAAATTTGATTAGTGTTTCAAATTAGTACATTACGTCTAAAAATCACTAACATTGTTACTTTTTCTTATTTTTCATCATTTCCACTCTAAAATTAGCTGCAAATATTAGCTGAAAGTTAAATGTGAATTCATTGCTTGATAAAATGCCCATATGGCAATGCATAAGGTATTATTTAGAGAAATAAAATCATATTTTTTATGGCATAATTTGGAGAAAAGTAAGAAAAAGTAATAGTGTTAGTGATTTTAGATGGAATGTACTAATTCGTAACACTGATCAAACTTTTTGTACGATATTTGTTAACTTAAAATATTGTGTACTCAATTGAAACATTGGTAAAACATTTTGTATGTAAATTGAAATTAACCCTCCTCCCCCCTTTCCATTTCGGTTCATCCGTGGGCAAGAGCATGATTATTTTTACTATAAATGTACGTAGGCTCTTATATTCCAATAACTAATTTCATTTACATTTCATTTAAAATTAATGCATATAAGTGAGTCTATATTCTCACCAGCTAATGTTAATATTGTCTTAGAACATGTATCAAAAAGAAATGAGACTCTTATTTGCGGATATGAGGATATATGCGAAGAGTGTAGGAAATTAGGAGTCTTTAATATTTATTTATTTTTATTTTTTGAGGTGACTTGTGAAATTATGAAGAATAAGTTGCTTTAGAAGGTTGCTTAGGATTATATGATTCTTTATACATACATGTATGTAGCGAATATTTAAGATAATGGCTCATATCTCTATAACTCTATTGATGAAGTTAACTTGCAAACAAAAGTTAAACCTAAAAATATAGGGACACAGTATTATTTTCTTTAAAAGAATAACGTTTATTGGTAGTATAATTTATATTTAATGATGTCAAATTACTACACTTAAATGAGTAAATTGTGTGGACATCATTTTTATTACTAATTTGGATTTTGAAAATGATGACCACATTCACGTTTATTTAGTACTACGTTTTAACAATCAAAATGAAGTTCTAGTAAAAGTTAGTTTAGATTTCAAATTGTCATGTTCAAGTTTGAGCAGTAAAATTTTGAGTTGATTCCTTTTCTGTATTTCAAGATATCTTTCTTGTTCTTTTCTTTTTCTTGTTCTTTTCTTTTTCCTTTTTTCTTTTTACCGAATTCACAACTATTACTTTAAAGTTGTGTTTCCATTGCTTTATACTATATTTAATACCACAAATGGGAGTATAGAGTATATTGATACATAAAAATCGATGATATTTTAATATTTTCTAAATACAAAAATAGCATACGACACAAATCAATTACTTGGACAATGTAAGTAGAGACCCATTCTTGTGACCACGCACTCACTATGAGCGCAATTGCGCGGGTACTAAACTGGAATCCGACCCAAAATCTATCAATATATAAAGTGACAGTTTTTTGGGATGTCATCTGACACAGTTTTGACAGGAAAATGTAGTCTTAAATAAAGCTAGACATTATGTCTCTCTCTTCCTCTCTCGATTATATTGGATGGTGCGATGGTGAAGGCGGGACGTTAAAGTAGGGAGGAGACGGCGGCAGGCTATGGAGGCGACGCGGTGAGGGACACGCCAGATGAGGCAGAGGACTGGAGAATATGAGCATCGTGCATATGCGCTTAGTGCCTACGCTAGTTTTAGTCATGTGGATTGTGGTGTATATAAAATAGAAGATGATAAATTAATAAAATGAAAATAAGAGGTGGAGTGATGCATTTAGGCATAACAGGGGTATAACGTAGTGTAGTTAGTACTAGTAGAAAACAATTCCATAATTAATTAATGTCCTTTAACTTTATTAATTAATTGGGCATATCGGCCTCATTATAACCGGGCCTTGATTTTCTTTCTTAGCCTTTTTAATATTGATAATGCGGATTAATGGTCTTAGATAGTAATATAAACTATCATATCAAGATTAGAAAGGAAAAAAATATGGCATGTGGAACTAAAACAAATAAATCAAGCAATGCCTCAACAAATATTTACCTTTTTTTTATTATTATATTACTATAAATAAAACTATTAATCTAGTCATATTTATCCACTTAGTTAAAAGCGGTGGAAATCAATGCAATATTGTTTGGCTGATGAAAAACATGCATATTCCAATAATATTTTTCCAAATTAATTTAATAAAATTTGAATATTATTTTTGTTCCTTTGTGGGATATTTAGAGAGGACCGTGACAACCCCAAACTCGTGACCCAACTATGATACTATCCCACCAAATGACCAAGTAACCACTCCTATTGTTGGCCCAAAGGCCTACTTTCTCGATTTTTTTCTAATCTTTTATCCCTCACTCTTTGGTTTTTTCTTTTCTTTTTACTTGAAAATCGTCTCGACCTAGACCAGAAACATTTTTTTTTTCGGTTCTCTTGATCAAATCTTCTCACTTATTTTTCGTTGTGACTCTAAATAAAAAATTTACTACTCCCTAACAAATAAAACGTGCAATTTTTATTTATGATCTAAGTGGAATAAAAATAATAAAATTAATGACAAAAAGAAGATGTGTGACTAATGATCAAAGAGTATGAATTAATTAGAATAAGATATACAAATAAAGAAAATATGTGTGATTGAAGATGTTTCTTGACAGTGCTATGCAAGTCATTAATCCAAATGAAAGGTAAATTTATATATAAATTTAATAGTTTAATTTAAAAAAAATAATTTAAAAAGTATGTATGGAATATTAAACATATCCACATTAAATATATGAATAATTAAAATAATTAAAATTTAAAAATTCTTTGAGAAGTCAAGTTAGAAAATTTGTATTATTCAATAATCACATTTTAGTTGACAATCTATTTCTTCCGTTTAATTTCAGACCAAGCATAACTTGATATACATGGCCAAAAACTAAATGAATTTTTTATATTCAAAAGAATAAATTTCTTACTTCCCGCCACATATACGTATAAAAAGTAAATTATCACTTAAAATAACGATAATATTTTATGCATCTTATTTATTATGAATAATGTGACAATTTACACTACTCTTTATAGTAAGAAGTAATACAAACTTTATAAGTTAGATTTAATTTGAAATATATATAATTTCATCGTAATTTAATCTATAAACTTTGTAGTATTGTTTAATTAATTAGAGGCGAATTAAAATATAAGAATTTAAAACTTTAATTGAGCAAATATAGGATGAAAATTGTAAACATTACTCATTTGTGTTGTCGTTTAGCTTGTGAATTAATTCAGAGAAAAAATATTGTATTAAAGGATTAAATCTCAATTTTAACCTAAATAAAGAGAAGGCAAACTAAACTCTATAGCACAATTCCAGTTTTAACCCAAACTATAAAGCTAATTAATAGGAGTATATAAATTTATAACTTAATTAAAAAAAGAAATTAATCATAGTGCACTATTTAAATGTGTTTAGAACTTCTTCAAAGAAGCTAGCATTTTTATTGGACCATTATTTGGTCAATTGTTTTTGCCTTCAAAAATTGTTTTTGGATAGAATGACACTCCATTTTTTTCATTTTCTCTATGAAAAGGGCATCAAAATCTTTTCACCCAATCTGCACTTTAGATTATGATAGATGATAGAATCCAACGAGATACAATTCTCACAATCTTAGTAAATAAAATGGACACAAGTACATAAAATACGAAATATAGTTGGACATAAAACACAAAAAGACCTAACGAGAAGAATGATTAGGCTTAAAATAGGGAAAAGTGAGTAAAATAAGGGTTAGAAACTTAATAGGGAAAAAGTGAGTCAAAGATCACCTCCAAAGGAAAAAATAACTGAGGAGACCACTTTAATTGTTTAAAAAAGAATATTACTCGTTTTCATTCCTCTTGCTTTATGGTTTGAAGATGTCATTTAGTATGTTAAAAATCGAATAGTATAATTACTCAAACCATACTTTATCCTACTCATAAATATTCATTACAGTAAAAGTTTTATTCTTTGCAATGCTTTTTTCCTTTTTGTTTATTTGGTGGGAACATATGACTAATGACCTGCTCAGTCAATTATTGGAGCTTGTCGGTGGGATGAGTTGCAAAATTCCAACCCAACCTACTACTTACGACTTACGAGGCTCACCTTACGCAAGAAACTAAATATTTATAGTAGTACTTTTTAGGGAAAATTAATAATATCATGTTAATACTGAAATTAGATTTTCCAACATAATTAATAATTTTATACCATAAGAGTTAAGTTCAATTAATTATATGCATTGTCTTAAGCCACGGCTGGATCGATGTAGCTTACTTAAAAATGATACTCCTATCAACCCCACTTTAATCAACAACTCAATCATGAACACATTTTATGATAACGGGGCAAGAATATGTACACTAAACAAACCTGCTCACAATATTAATTTATAAAGCTCCGATAATAATTAAATGAATAAGAAAATATTCGAATCACTGACTCACTCGTTCCAAATATTGGATGGAAATTCCTTATCATACATGTCTCTCACTCGCAGGATATCATAAAATATCAGAATTAAAAATTATTTGAAACTCTGTATACAATACTTTTTAAGTTATCACCTTTAACTTCTTAATGGAATAATAACAAAATTCAATTAAAAAATTAAAATAAAAAGAAAATAAGAAAAAATTGAACGGTACATTAAGTGCATCATGTATTTTTCCAATATAGCTCACCAGTCACCACTTTTATCGATCACATAAAGTCATAAACCCATATATCTTTCTCCATTCATAATATGCTTCATCATTTTAATAAAAATACATAACGCAGCCGGCTCGATATAAAAGATTATATTCTATGATTAAATATGTATTGTGTGATGTTTGCTTCTAAGATTGAATCTCACAACTTAATCCTATACATAAATAATTATATGATAATGGCACGTAACCATCTTCTCATACTAAAAAATCTCATAATTTAATCTTAGATAAATAATCATAAAATAATGAGTCTGTACGTAGTTCTCAGTACTATAAATATCTAAACACATTACGATTGTATTTATTCACGTTAATTTTTTTATATTCATTTATATGGTAGTAGTATATTGGAAAATTAACATCCAACAATCTTATTAGTACAACAAACAAGACAAGATTATTCGTTAGTACATTTTTGGTATGACTCCAAAGTCCAAAGTCCAAACACATGTAATTGCAAGACTACTAAAGAAAATTCAAACAACAAAGGAAAAAAATGGTCAATAATGCAAAACATAGACATTATATTCCACAATAGCGTCCCCTGTTTTGGTGTTAATGAAATGAGTCCTCGCCTGAGCATACCCTCTCGCGAACCGGAACACGCCGCTGCCTCCGACGATCGGCATCTCCCTCACGGCCGCCATCGCCGCGTTCCGGCCCAGCACGCTCAGCGTGCTCCCGTTGAATTTTCCCTCCAAAAACACGAAATTGAGCGCCATCAGAAGGCCGAACTCATTCAAGTCGGCAGAGCCGTAGATCCCCTGCGCGCGCCCCACGATCTTGGAGCTCACGTTGGGGCCGGTGGTGAGGGGGTCGTCGATCATCACCACCATGCCGAAGCCGGTGGCGGAGGAGTTGGTGGAGGCGGCCTCGGCCACAATAACGGCGGTGGGGTTGCGGCCGCTGACGATGTCGTGGAAGTAGAAGTGGAGGTGGCTTAGCTTCTCTCGCTTCGTTGATATCCCCATTTCTCGTTTGTTCAGTCTTGTTGAGAACTGATCGGAGTTTGCGGGGAGGAGAAGGGATGAGAGGGTGAGAATGGTGAATGCGAGGACGGTGGTCGCGGCGGCTCCGGCCATGGCGGATTAGAGAGAGGAAAGAGATAGTCAAGAAAGTGAGAATTGTTCTTCTCTAGTAAAGTTGTGATGGGATGACTAAGAATTGAGATTGGCATCTTCTTTATAGAAAAATAATGTCTCTTTCAATTTTTTATATTTTAAAGAGGAAAATGTGGGAAGAACAAAATAAAAATAAAAATATTTTTAAAATTTAAGAACGATCAATCTTTTTTCGTGTAGACTAAACATGAAAATGAGTCATATTAATTCAATTCATCACAGAATAAGGGAGTACTATAGGTTAAAATAATAAAATACCCATGCTTTGTTTATTCATACTCTATTTTTATGATTACTATAGGTTAAAATAATAAAATACCCATGCTTTGTTTATTCATACTCTATTTTTATGATTATTCTAGAATGTAAACATTGAAATATTCTTTGAATTTTCAATAAATTTCAAAAATACTAATTTTTTAAACTTTTTCCTTTTCTTTCTCCTCTCCTTTCCTCTCATTTTCGTTTATACTAGTCAACGCTACTGACTAAACTTATTCTTTATTGGCAACCAAGCACGATCACGTTGCCATCAAAATCTTTAACCTCAGTCTACCGAAACTGGTGGAGTACTTAATTTTCTTATCTTAGTTAATCTACAAGAGGAATTCAGGATAGTCAAACAATATTGAAGAAAAAAAATACAATTGACATGGTACAAAGATCAAACAAACATTAAAAAATTAGTTTGTAAATTCAAAACAACTTTGGATTTATGCCATATGATACGGGCATGCCGTCGGCATCAGATCGCTGCTGGAAGTACGTGTAACGCGCTGTCAGCGCCGACACAATATACACGAAAAGACCTCGTTGCATTCTAAAACACCGACGCAAAAATGTCTCCAACATTTCTATCAAACACAAGTAATTCAGCCCCCGCATATATCAATTATGACTCTTACTATACTAAGGGCATCCACATTGAGGCGGAGGATGCGACGCCCTAAGCCCCGCCCTATGCGCTGCCACATCAACATTTTATCTTCCGTCCCTTCCACCTGTAATGGGGCGGACTATAGCCCGCCCTAAGCATTAAATCTATTATTTGAATATTTAAATACTTCAAAATTTGAAAAAAAAACTTCATTTCATTAAAATTAAAACATTACACTACGAATGTGGAAAAACTACAAATTCTCAACGGTGGTTGCGGTTCCAAATTTCTTCAATCATGTCGGTAATGAGCTGAGTATGGTCTTGTTGGCTGTGCATTGAGGTTTGTCCCTGTAGAACCTCACTGAAGCCCATCGGTAATCCTCGAGCGACAGGCGGGGTCGTCGTGCTGGAGCTAGATCCGGCTTCATCATCCACCCAATCGGTGACATGTCCAACTTCTTGTTCGACTATCATGTTATGCATGATGATGCACGCATACATGACGTCAGCGATGACTTCCTTGAACCAGAAATGCGCCAGACCTTTCACGATTGCCCACCGCGATTGGAGCACCCCAAAAGCCCACTCCACATCCTTTCGTGCAGACTCTTTCTTTGCCGCAAACAAGACTCTCCTGTCACCAATTGGGCAGCTGATAGTCTTAAAAAAAAAATAGGCCACCTTGGGTATATGTCATCGGCCAAGTAGTACCTCATATGATGTCTGCGGCCGTTGGTAGTGACCTCGATGGCCGGGCCGCGACCCCTGCACTGATCCGCGAAGAGGGTGGACGAGTTGAGGACGTTGATGTTGTTGTTCGACCCGGCTACACCGAAGTAGGCATGCCAGATCCAGAGGCGGTGGTCAGCGACGGCTTCCAGGATCATCGTGGGGTGGCTGCCCTTGCAGCCACTGGTATTTTGGCCTCTCCACGCCGTCGGACAGTTCTTCCACTGCCAGTGCATACAGTCGATGCTCCCTAGCATCCCAGGGAAGCCGTGCACCGTCTCGTGCATCCTCATCAGGCTCTGGCAATCATCAGCAGTCGGGCGTCGCAAATATGTGTCGCCAAAAGCCTCCACAACTACTTTATAAGATATTCGGGGCCAATTGTCTCCCCGATGTGAAGATACTCGTCGAACATATCCGCTGTGGTGCCGTAGGCCAACTGCCGGATCGCAACCGTGCACTTCTGCAACGGCGTAAGTCCGGGTTTTCCAATCCCGTCTTCCCGATACTGGAAGTACTCATCAAGTCCCTCCAACGTGTGCACAATGCGGAGAAAAAGATCTCGGCTCATTCTGAAATGGCGGTGAAAAACATTCGGGCCCCACCATGGATGCTTAGCAAAATAATCTGCGAACAGACGTTCGTGAGCTACGTCGTGCTCTCGGGGGACACACGTCTGGCGTCGAATCGGCCAAGGGACCCGCGCCACCGCCGCAGCCGCCTCCGCCTCTGCCTGCTCCCGCTGCATTTGTGCCAAGCATTCCGCCGCGACTTCATTAACGGCATCGAACAAGGCTCGCAGCCTTCTGATGTGCTCAAATTGTAGTCATCGGGATTCATTTTTGAGGAGATGAGAGATAATAATTGAAGAGATGTGAAATTGAAGTGTGTGAAATGATAGAGAATTGTGGTGTTTAAATAAGAAAAAAATTTGGAAAAAATTCAAAAAAAAGAAAGAAAAGAAAATGTGTGAGCATCGTCCGTCGCATCGTCCGCGATGCCACAGTGTCGGACGATGCGACGGACGATGAGCATCGTCCGTGCTTCGTCCGCGGATGATCGATCGGGCGCGGACGATGGTTAAGCCATCGTCCGCCCCATTGTGGATGAATAATTGGAAATAAAGCCAACACATATGTTATGGGATGAATAAAGTAAAAAAGAAGGAGACAAATACCAAGGATTAAAATTGTGGGATGCACTTGCATAATGCTAGGTAAAAAGAAAATGGAGAAAAGAACCCGCGATTGGGGTTGAACCACTTAGGGTCGTTTCTACCATGTTTTACCACTTGCTATTGTCTTAGTTTTGCAGTTACATTACATATTTTACGTAAGTTCCTTTGTGTAGGAAAATAAATTTTTAAGGATGCAAACAAGTTTAGATCTCAATTAAAAATATTTTTTGTGACTTTAATATGCAGTACAAGGCATCCATTGCTTGGTTGATGGACTCATATATAGTCCATGAACGTGTAGGTTGCTATGTGTTGAGAGTTTCCCTTAGAATAATAGTATGCCCAAATTTAGTGACATACATCAATTATATTCATTCGAGAATGACACAAAAAGTAGATTAATCACCTAGTGAGTATTTGTGATATTTCAAACATATTTTCAAGCATATATTAATAAATTAAATTTTATTTACTAAAACTCTGTCACCCAAAAATTTGTTAATGAAATTTGGCTTAGGAGGGGAGGAATGATGAACTTTAAAAAAAAAAGATTATTGACATAAAAGAAGGAAATATGGTGAAATTAGTTAGCTGGAATGTTTGGAATTATTTTCTTATTTAATCATCAATGCGCGTAATTTCTTAAATTTGACGAAGCAAGAGGATAACAAAGCAATCACTTAGTTAATTAATAGTGGATACTGGATAGAATATAGAAGAATTTAAACAAAAAATGGAAATTAGATGAGTTTCAGTCTGCTACAGAGGAATATCAATTACTCCCTCCGTCCACGAAAATTCGTCCCAATTGCTTTGACCAGACACGAGTTTTAAGAAATGTAATGAAAAGTGAGTTGAAAAAGATAGTGGATTGTGAGTCCTACTTTTATATACTATTAGTTTGAAAATAAAATGTGAATAGGAATGAGTTAGTGGAATATGAGGTTCACTGCCAAAATGGTAAAAGTGAAATGAGATAAATTTTGGGGGATGGACGGAAATGAAAAATGGGACAAATTTTGGTGGAACTATTATTTGATAGTAACGCGTATAACATAGTATATGAATAAATAGATTAACACGTATAATCAAATACAACAAATATGATAACAAATTTGTGATTACAACCATAAAATTATGAATATGAAATAATTATAACATATGATTAGTAGCAGTATAAATTAAAGTATTGGCCACCCCAATTCTCACTCTACAGGAACAAGAACAAGAAGGCAAGGTCTTTGAAATGTCATTGTTTTGTTTAATGAGTGTACAGAATGAAATCAAGTATAGACTAAGTGCAGCAGCAAAGAAGGGCAACTCAGGGGAAGTGTGCGCCCTCTTCTCAACACACGAGGAGGAATGTCAAAACAAAGGCGTTGAGAATAAATGTCGACATGGACACGAGGAATCAGTGGCGGTTATGCTCCAGTGTCTTCCACACCTCTGCACATAGCCGCAAAACAAGGCCATATTCGTATCTGCGAAATGCTGGTACCAGCGTGGCCAGAAGCTTGTTTTGAGGCCAGTAACTCCGGCATGAACCCAATTCATGTCGCGGCAATGATGGGGAAGGCGGATGTCCTCTGCCATCTTCTAAAAGACTGCACGTTTTTGGCAGCCAGGCATTAAGGTCACCGGCAGAGGGACGATTCTGCATTTGGGATTCTGACTGACCATCTAATATGCGCCAGAGCTATTACAAGAGGTTGATAGAGATGGGAACACTGCTCAGCATCTAGCAGTGTTAACGGGGCGAACACACTTCATTCGCTACCTAGTTGACAATAATAAAGTGCTGACCCTGCACAAAAACAACAGAGGGAAATCGGAAATTGAAGATGTAGGCACTCAAGAAGTTGGTGCATTGCTCGCCTACTTCGCGGAACCATCACATCGCGTGGAAGAACGACATGAGTTGATGATGAATGCCGCCATTCAAATCGTAGTATCTGCTGTTCAAATGGGTAGCGACCGATAAGGGTATTTCCCTTATCAAGATGCCGGAGACGATAAAAGAGATAAAAGAGAAGTCCCGGGAGTCAGAATCCCGTCGACAACTCAAGCTTTAAACAAAGTACTAAAATTAAAATAAAACAGAAAGAAACTAAATTCATATATTCATTGATTCGATAATTGAAAGGAATAACAATGACACCTATTTATAATGCTAAATACCTTAACTTAAGGAACAAGAAAATATCCTAAACATATATGGAAAAGATAAGACAAATCACTAACTATCTAATTAATAAAGATATGGAAAAGATATGATAATATAATAATAGAGATATGCACGTATCAGCGACCCACCTGGTGGTGTCCACAAGAGAGGTGAGTCAGGTATGTATAATTGGTTTGTAGCAGCTAATTGTTTTGAATTGTTTTTTTGGGGGTTGTTTACCATTTGCTCATTGGCAACTGGTTTGACAACAAAATACCCCCGGATACTAAAAATAATGACTCCAGCCATGTGGTTTTATTACGTGTCAGTCGGTATTGTGTATGCATCATCAATTTGGGTGATGCATATATCTACCGCTCCCGATCAAACTTTAATAATGCTTGCATCGGGTATAATTTTAAATGTTTTATTTTACAATGCTGGATTTGTCATTATTTTTTTTAAAACCAAATATTTTTACAACGGCTTTTTAAATTTACTTAAAACAAATTCTAGAAATAAACAACATGTTAGTATGGTTTGATAATTTGAAAATATAATCTAAAAAAAATGCTATCAAATTGTTGCATATCAAGTACTACAGGTTATCAAATGGCGCCTTAGGTATGTTATCTTCCTTCTCTTGGCTCAGCCTCAGGTATGTCATATACATCTAACTTCCTTTTTTCTTTAATGCGAGTTCTTACAATTGAATAATATGACTTCGTGTAATAATATGACTACTTAGTAAGAACTCGCATTTAAGAAAAAAAGAAGTCAGAATGTATATGACATACCTGAGGCTGAGTCAAGAGAAGGAAGATAACATACCTGAGGCGCCATGTGATAACCTGTAGTACTTGATATGCAACAATTTGATAACATTTTTTTATAGATTATATTTTCACATTATCAAACCATACTAACATGTTGTTTATTTCTAGAATTTTTTTTAAGTAAATTTAAAAAGCCCTTGCAAAATATTTGGTTTTAAAAAAAATGATGACCAATCCAGCGATGTAAAATAAAACATTTAAAAGAATACCCGATACAAGCATTATTAGAGTTTGATCGGGAGCGGTAGATATATGCATCACCCAAATTGATGATGCATACACAATACTGACTGACACGTAATAAAACCCGATGGCTGGAGTCATTATTTTTAGTATCCCGGGGTATTTTGTTGTCAAACTAGTTGCCAATGAGCAAATGGTAAACAAACCCCCAAAAAACGCAAAACAATTAGCTGCTACAAACCAATTATACATACCTGACTCACCTCTCTTGTGGACGCCACCAGGTGGGTCGCTACCCATTTGAACAGCAAATACTACGATTTGAATGGCGGCATTCATCATCAACTCATGCCGTTCTTCCACGGGATGTGGTGGTTCCGCAAAGTTGGCGAGCAATGCACCAATTTCTTGACTGCCTGCATCTCCAATTTCCTATTTCCCTCTGTTGTTTTTGTGCAGGGTCAGCACTTTATTATTGTGAACGCGGTAGCGAATGAAGTGCGTTCGCCTGTTAACACTGCTAGATGCTGAGCAGTGTTCCCATCTCTATCAACCTCTTGTAATAGCTCTGGCGCATATTAGATGGTCAGTCAGAATCCCAAATGCAGAATCGTCCCTCTGCCGGTGACCTTAATGCCTGGCTGCCAAAAACGTGCAGTCTTTTAGAAGATGGCAGAGGACATCCGCCTTCCCCATCATTGCCGCGACATGAATTGGGTTCATGCCGGAGTTACTGGCCTCAAAACAAGCTTCTGGCCACGCTGGTACCAGCATTTCGCAGATACGAATATGGCCTTGTTTGGCGGCAGAGGGACGATTCTGCATCTGTGCGTCGATAACAACCAATTTTTGTAGCTAATTTTTTTGCATTATTTCAGGGACTGTTTACAATTTGCTCATTGGAAATTGGATTCACATCGAAATACCCCTGAATATTAAGAATCATGACTCCCGCCATCTGGTTTTATTATGTGTCAGTTGGTATTGTGTATGCATCATCAATTTGGGTGATGCATGTATCTAGTATCTACATCACCTCATCAAGATCTAATCATGCTTGCATTTGGAATTATATTAAATATTTTATTTTACATTGTCGGATTTGTCATAACTTTTTTTTAAACTAAATAATTTTACAAGGTGGCTTTTTAAATTTACTTCAAAAAAAAATTTCTAGAAAAAAAAAAACATGTTAGTATGGTTTGATAAAACAAAAGCATATACAGTATAAAAAAATGTTAATCAAATTATCTATAAAAAATGTTATCAAATTGTAGAAGTAATAACAAACTAGAACCTTCATGTGTGAAATAAACATTGACAAACAGAAATCGAAGTATGAAATAAACTTCATCAAATAACTCATAGTAGTATACATTTATAAGAGTTGGCATTTAAGAAAATTTCAGAAAGCAAGTACATATATAATACCTGAGGTACATATGGAACTTGATAAGGCGTCATCCTCATCCTCTCGCATTAAGGCAAGGCGTCTTTTTTCCGATTTCCGACAACGATTCTTTATTCCGATGTCGGAAATCGAAAAAAAATGCAAATAGAATGCTATGCTGATGTTAGGAAAGTAATCAAAGATGCATTGCGTTAATGCCTTATTTGGAGAGGAAGAGGATGACACCTTCTTGTTCTTCTGCCCTTGTCTGGAGGAAGAGAGTAGGTTCTAATTTATAATGAAATTGTTGTTACAATTTGATAGTATTAATAATTTTATTGTTGTAATCACAAATTTGTTATTCACGCGTTAATCAAGTTTGTTGTAGTATATGATCAAATTTGTTATTATGGACGTTAATCAGATTATTCAAAATTGTTGTATTTTGAGTATACGCGTTAATCATAATATTCAAATTTGTTATATTTCCTCAAATTTGTTATTATACACGTTAATCAGGTTATTCAAATGTGTTATGGAGTTTTAGATTATATGCGTTAATAAGATTATTCAAATTTGTTACTACCTCTGTTCTAGAAAAATAGTCTTATTTTATCATTTTGGTATGTTTATAAAATTTAGTCTCATTTCTAAAAATATAAAGTTTCTCTCTCATATTTTTTCCATTTTTTCCTCTCTCTTTCTTTCTCTATCTCTCTCATATTTTACCTATTTTTTGTCATTATCTTTTACTTTATCAGTGTCTCATTAAAACTAGTGTCATCCACAAATAAGACTATTTTTTTATGAACAGTTAGAGTATATTTGATTATACACATTATTATCAAATAGTTATTGACGTGCTTTGTAATGATTAAAAATCAATGGATTCAGATTTGCACGTTTTAAATCCATAAACTTGAAAAAATATTAACATAGATCTCCAGAAAAATATTAATCACATTTCAGGGTCTTTTCACTTATTTTTTTTCATTTTACGCTTGAACTCGTTTAGGCATACTTTATCTAAATTTGATATTTTAGGAACTCAAATCTAACTATTCATATATTATTCTTTTAGTTCCAATTTCTAAAAAAATACAATTAATAAGTGAGAAATTATGTATTACAGTACAATTTTTGAAGTATGCTACTGCATATACTAATACTCTCTCCGTTAGGGATGTCAATCGGGCCGGCCCATCAGATTTCGGGCTAACTCTATTCGGATTGCGGGTCAATCGGGTGCGGACTTGCCGAGTTGTGATTTCTTTCGGGTTGTAAAAGTTCGGCCCTAACCCTAAGAGCTCGGGTTTCGGGCTAGCCCGATGGGTTAATCGGGTTGCTACCGATAAGATTATGGCTCGAACAATCCAATAAATCATGATGAGAATTAGTTATATTTATAAAATATAAAATATTTAATTATGATAAATTTGATATATATTGTGACATCCATGACCCAAAACATGCATTATTTTGCATATAAAAATATTTTTATTTATTATTGCATATTTTTTTATATAATGTTATTTGCATAATAAATATTATATCAATAAATATTACCTTAAATATTAAATAGTTAATTATTTTAAGTAATTATTTTAAGTGTATACATATAAAATAATGTGAATGTGTGCATGAAAATGTCTTGTCCTTGGAAATATATAATATACGTACACGTTCTTGTATGCATATAGGTACAAAGTGAATATGATGAGTATTTTATTCACTAAGAAAGTTTTATTAATATTTTTATACTTAGAATATTAAATTGTTTATTTTGTAAGTTATCTTTATCTCACAATTATATATGCAAGGGACGTGTAGTACCATGTGTTTAATTAAAGACATGCCACTTGGATATATAACAATCCTTGTAATATGTATAAGTCGGTAAGTTGCCGACGTGAAGGTCTATATATACAAATACACATAATTATGAAAAAAAAGAAGAAGGAGAGGGGAAGGAAGAAAATAAAAAGGGGAAGAGAGAGCCTTCGGTAATTAGGGAAGAAGTTTACCATAACACAGGCTTTGATTTTTAAATTGATTGAGAGTTATAAATTAAAGAGTTCGAATCAGGAGAATCAGAATCAGGAGTTTACTAAGTTTATCTATCGTGATCAGGCGTGTATAAATCACACTTTTAGTTTTACATATTTTATGTGATTAATTGCTGTGTGTTAAATTGGAGTGAATATTTGAATTATATGATGTGATACTGATATGATATATGTTAATTATGATGATGGGGATATATGCTTGTTGCAATAAATAGTATATTAAATTGGAATTATTGAGTGAAATATGATATGGATATGTGATTGGTGCAATAGATATGTTTTGCATATGGTATTGGAATTAATTGAATCATTTGATTAAAGAGGATCTGTGATAGTCATGTCTTGGATCTGAAATCATAGTGGACATATTGGGACCTTCGAGTCAAATCATATTGGGACCTACGGGTCAATTCACAGTGGGACCTACAGGTCCAATCATAGTGGGACCTTTGGGTCAAATCATAGTGGCATATTGGAAATCCCGGGCAGATACCATGCTTGAACTATCACAGAATAATAAACTGAACATAGTGGCATATGCATATTTATATGGAAATATTTTAATATTTGTTGATAATTGTTATATATATTGGTTAAAGAATATATTGATATATGGGATGTGGAATTAAAGGTAAGGTTTATATACACTAAGTTGTGGCTCATATAAACCACTAATATTTTTCAGGAATAAGATATCAATGATGCGTGGGTTGATGTGAGTTACAGTTATCATAAGGGTCGGCGGCTGCCTCCTCATCGTTCTTGCATGTAGATAAATGTACAGTATATAGAGTGGTGAGAGGGTCTCACTACTGTTTAGAATATTTTGAAATATGTACCTGATAAATGTTGGATTTTGAAATTTGAAATTATATAATGTGTGTTTTATTTTCTTGACACGTGGATTATTTATTTTAAATTTTGAATTTAGTTATAGTAAGTGTATAAGTCATAAGGGTTGAGGCATGACATATATGCATAAACTCAATCATAAAACACTTATATTTGTGATATTTCGTGAAATTTTAATGCATGTTAAAAAATTAAATATTCTTTTAGTGAGATTAATTTATTTATTAATTATTATATTAATAAAAATTCAATATATAATTTATATATTTACCATAAAATAGAAAGTTATGTTTTTTGAGTTATCTATGTCATAAAACTAGTCAACGAAGTGTCGAATTAGGAGTAAAAAATTGAAAAATATAAATTTTACCGGTTATCGGGCCAGTCCATCGGGTTTTTGGGTCTGCCCTAACGGGTTGCGGGTTAATCGGGTGCGGGCTTATCGGGTTTTGTTTTTGTCGGGCTAGAAATTTCCGACCCTAACCCTATAAATTTAGCGGGCTATTCAGGCCAGCCCACAGGTTGCGGGCTACATTGACATCCCTACTCTCCGGCACATAAAAATAATCTTATTTCTCTATTTTTATATGTCCCACAAAAATAGCTCATTTATATTTTTGGCAAATCTTTTTCTCTCTTATAAGGTGGGTCTCATTCTCCATTAACAATACTTCAATCATTTTTTCTTTATGCACTCTCATACTTTATCAATTTCACATTAAAACTTGCGTTACCCTCAAAATCCCTATTTTTAGGGACGGAGACAGTATAATTTTATGTAAATAATTTTTATATAACATAGAAAACTTATTTTCTTTAAAGTTGTACCAACAAACAAAAGTTTAAAAGATCACTTATAATATTATTTTAATAGACTAAAAATTAATCTATTTATTCGTTAAAATATTAAATAAAATCTACATAGAATACTATTTTAATAAACTACATATTTATAGTAGTAATTTCTAAAATATGATGTGTATTTTTTAATTATTATCTATGTATATTAATTTTTTATATAAATTGCAATTTTAAAAATATGTAGTATAATATTAGATTTGAATTCTTAAAATATCAATAAATTTGGATTAAATAAACTCTCAAAGATTAAGAGGCAAAATGGAAAAAAAAAAAAATTAACTGAGAAGGACTTAAAGATGATTAATGATTTTCCAGGGATCAATTTCAATGTTTACTCTTTGTTTGAACTCAGAAGCCCTTTCAAGAACTTTATATATCGAGTGGTATGAATATGAAACTACTCTCTTTTAGAGTATTTTTTTTAAATTTTGCAGTCTATTAATATAAGACTCCCTCCGTCCCAACTAAGTTGATACTCTCTTCGTCCCAACTAATCTAAGTCGTTTTGCATTTTTGGTTGTCTCAATTTATTTGAGTCATTTCTTCTTTTAGCTAAAAATAAAATATCTAATCTCACCTATTTTATTCTTTCTTTTATTTTACTCTCTCTTCTTTCTCTTACTTTATTCTCTCATCTACTTTATTTAACTCAATAAACACAACTTTCTTAAATCTCGTACCGAAAAGAAACGCCTCAAGTAACGTGGGACGAAGAGAGTACAAAACTTTTGGGCAAAGGGATTAAGAAATTGTGTTGAAAAGTAGGAGAGATGGATAAAGTACGAAAGATAAAGATAGAGTAAAGTATGTGATGGAGAAAATTAAGAGTGATTGGATGTTTTATTTTTAGTCATAAAAGGAAATGACTCAACTTAATTGAGACATTGCAAAAAGGAATACGACTCAACTTAGTTGGGACGGAGGAAGTATAACAAAAAGGGGCGTCGTCTCGCTGTCGTGCAGACAGTGTCTCCTACGGCGCATATAGGGAAAAAGAGAGTAAACAAATTAATCCCTCCTTCCATTATTTGTCACTAATTTTCTTTTTGGTCCGTCCGTCAATAGTTGTCACACTTACCTTTTACTCCCTCCGTCCCAGATAATTCGTCCCAGTTTTCCATTTCGGTCCGTCCCACATAATTTGTCCCACTTCACTTTTTTTTGGTAGTGGACCTCATATTTCACTAACTCATCCTACTCACATTTTATTATAAAACTAATATATAAAGGTAGGACCCACATTCCACTAACTTTTTCAACCTATTTTCATTACAATTCTTAAAACTCGTGCCCGATCAAAGTGACCTGAATTATCAGGGACGAAGGAAGTATTACTTTTGGTAATAGACCACACATTCCACTAACTCATTCTCACTCATATTTTATTATAAAACTAATATATAAAAATAGGACACACATTCCACCAACCTTTTCAACTTACTTTCGACTACATTTCTTAAAGCACGTGTCGAATCAAAGTATGCTCACTAATGGCAGGCGGAGGACGGAGGGAGTACCTTATAGCATTAACTATAACTTCACCAAAATATTGCGAAGATCCAATTTTTATTTCCGAAAGACTGTTACTCCTTTTATTTTATTTTCTTTATCTTTAGTAAAATTTGAAAATCAAATAATACTTCCCCCGTCCACGAAAAATATGGCACATTTGTTATTTTTGGTTGGCCACAAAAAATAGGGTATATTCAAATAATATGGATCCCATGTTCCACTAACACTATTTTTCTCTTACTTTTTTTCTCTTTTTCTCTTACTAATAATATGAACCTCACATTCCACTAACTCTATTTCTCTCTTACTTTTTTTTCCTTCTCTTTTACTTTATCAATTTTAATTAGAACTCGTATCATTCACAAAGTGTCCTATTTTTTATAGACGGAGGGAGTATAACTCAAAGCATACAAATTACCTGATCAGTCAAGTTATTCTGATATTGTAAATATGTAACGAGGCTCACATGCTAGAAAAACCAAAAACAATAAATATTTATACTTGTTTGGGAAATTAATGAGTAAATATTCATGTACACTATTCTTGAAATTAGATTTGCCTAGTTTTATTTTTACTATTCTTTAGTTAGAGTCATTGATTATCTTAAACCACCGCCCAATCGACATTTTTATTACACTTGAATAACTTGATCCATTTATTAAATTCCATGCAGCACCCTCGTTCCTGGGTCACCCTACTAACGCAGTCTCCATCCACTGGGCCAGTTAAGCTTATATTATACTCCGTACTTATCAATATTCAATATTAAGAACTATGCCAGTGCCATCACCCATGTGCGCTTTTTCCATTTTACGTAAGTGGTCCCCACCATTCAATTAAACCACTACACTCATGTACTATAATGGAGTCCACACTCCACTAACTTATTTTCACATTTTTCTTAACAAAGTTAAACAATTTCTTAAAACTCGTGTCAAGTCAAAATGAGATATAAATAGCACACAAAGGAAGTATTCATTCGTTCAGTTCATTTTTGTCCCTTCACAAAAATTAGTTCCTACTACTATTACTTATGTTGAACCCGTCTTTCTTATCATGTAAATCTCATCATCTACTAATAATACTTCAACCATTTTTCTCTCGATCTCTCTTAATTAAAACGATCATCCTTATTTATTAATTATATCCTGAAAAATCGATCACAACAATCTATCAATAATGCAAAACGTAGACATCATATTGAACAACAGCATTCAACGTTTTGAAGTCAAAGAAATGAGTCCTCGCGTGCACATACCCTCTCGCGAACCGGAACACGCCGCTGCCCCCGACGATCGGCATCTCCCTCACGGCCGAGAACACCGCGTTCCGGCCCAGCACGCTGAGCGTGCTTCCGTTGAATTTTCCCTCCAAGAAGGCGAAATTGAGCGCCATCATGAGCCCCGTCCGGCTCAAGTCGGCCGAGGCGTAGATCCCCTGCGCTCTCCCCACGATCTTGGAGCCCGCGTCGGGGCCGGCGGTGAGGGGGTCGTCCATCAACATCATGATGCCGAAGCCGGTGGCGGAGGAGTTGGTGGCGGCGGCCTCGGCCACGCGGACGGCGGTGGGGCTGCGCCCGCTGACGATGTCGTGGAAGTAGAAGTGGAGGTGGCTTAGCTTCTCTCTCTTCGCCATTTCTCGTTTGTTGAGTTTTGTTGAGAACTGATGGGAGTTTGTGGGAAGGGATATCAATGAGAGGGTGAGAATGGTGATTGCGAGGAAGATACCCGCAGCTCTGTCCATGGCGGATTTCAAAGAGAGCGTAAAGAAAGAGAGAATTGTTTCTCGCAAATACGGTTACAAGGGCATGGCAAAAGGATTGAGATTGGTGTCTCTTTATTTTGAGGTGATGAAATGGTTATAGAAAAATTATGTCTTTTTCTACTTTTACTTGAATAAAGAGGAAATATATATGTTCCAAAATAGTAATACTAATATACTTCATTTGCATGGTTTTTCAGTCAAATTTAAAAGGTTAAATTCAAGGATATCTATATTTAAAGTGGTAGTTGTGTGATTATTTACTGGAATGCTATTTAGATGGCAACATAAGATCATTTCCAATGCAAATAGGTCAGCCACTCTCTCTCCCTGCCATGTCAGCAGCACTAAAAATCTACCTACCACGTCAGATTTAGGTCAGCCATAGGCCAGCCGCAATAAAAATAATTCAAAAAATACTACATTTATGGAATTAAAATTATGATTAAATTACGGAATTAAATTTACGAGACATATACGGGAAAATTCATTAATTGCATTAAAAAAAGGTACATAGATAAAAAAAAATTACATAATAAAGAAAAAAAACACAAAATATGGAATTAAACACAAAATACGGAATTAAATTTACGACACATATACGGGAAAAATTCGTTAATTTTATTTAAATAAAAAAAGTACATTAACTAAAAATCAAAAAAATTACATAATAAAAAAAAATTCGGGCTTCCACACACGAGCCACCGCCCCACTCTATTCCTCACTAATTTATTAAAAAAATACATTAAAAAAACATTAGTATGCCTTGTATCCGTTATAGTTTGCCGCTAGCCGATTCGGGCTTCTCTATTTAAACTTATCTACCAACACAACTAATAAATGATGTTTTTATTTTCTCACTCCTCTCCTCTCTCTCTTTGAGGAATTCAACGGCGGAAAAATTTAGCATGGTTTTGCTAGTGAGTTTGAAAATAAAATTCCACAAACATATTATGACCCAATTAGAAAGCCCAATGGCTCAATTCTAAAAGCCCATCTCCCTCCGAATAGCGTAAAACCCTAATTTTATCCCCAATATATATACCATTCATCTTCCCCAAATCCAGAACCTTAACACTCGCTTCAGCTCAATCCATCAGAAAAATGCCGGCTGGCCACGGATTGAGGTCGCGCACCAGAGATTCCTTCTCTCGGGCCTTCAGGAAGAAGGGTCCCACCCATCTCTCCACCTACCTCCGCACCTACAAAACCGGAGACTATGTAGATGTTAAGGTTAACGGCTCCATCCACAAAGGCATGCCCCACAAATTCTACCACGGCCGAACTGGTCGCGTCTGGAACGTCACCAAGCGTGCCGTCGGCGTTGAAGTCAACAAGCAGGTATCCCTCTCCCCCTCATTGCCGGATTTGTTTCTTTTCTGTATTCTCGTATTGAAATTGTATGTTTTTTATTCTATTTGGGATCAATTGAGAGCTTCTGATGCGTATATTCATCCTTGGATGTCTGAGATCCCCATTTTCTTGTTTTAATGTATATATATATTCTATTTATCATTGTGTGTTACCTAATTTGTTGATGCTCGGTTTCGGAAATATGTAATGAAAAATACTACCTTAATGCGTTTTATTTGAGTATCTTTCTGTTTTTCTGATTATTGAATTGTTGCATTTGATAGAGCCATTTTGATTTTGGGATTTGGTGTCTGTGATGATAAAATCTAAGGCTGTTTCTCAAAACATTCGCAGTGGCCGCCTAAGAGCTTTCGCCTTCGCCAGGCTTGAGAGCTTATGCTGCTTTATCCTTCCTTGGATGTCTGAGACACTACTTCAATTTGCTTAATACACTATGCTCATAAATAAAAGATAGTATATGTGATTTCTTAAATCCCAATTTTCTTGTAGTGTTACCTAATTTGTGGATGATCAGTGTTTTGAAAGTGATAAAAATGCTACCTTGAATGTGCTTTCGAAGAGTATTTTTGTGTGTTCACTTAAAATTCTGATTACTCTATATTTTTATCATGAATTGTAGGTATGGATTTTTAGCATGAATTGTAGTTATAGAGACGTGATATTTTGAATGTTTTTAGCAAGATATGTTTTTAATGAAATGTTGTATTTGGTGTCTGTGATGATAAACTCTAAGGCTGTTTCTCAAAACATTCGCAGTGGCCGCCTAAGAGCTTTCGCCTTCGCCAGGCTTGAGAGCTTATGCTGCTTTATCCTTCCTTGGATGTCTGAGACACTACTTCAACTTGCTTAATATACTATGCTCATAAATATAAGATAGTATATGTGATGTTTCTGAAATTCCAATTTTCTTATAGTGTGTTACTTAGAGTGTGTTACTTAATTTATGGATGCTCATTTTTTAAGCGATAAAGAATGCTGCCTTGAATTTGCTTTGAAGAGTATTTTCATGTATTCACTTAAAATTCTGATTACTCCATTTTTAGAAAGAATTGTAGCTATAGAGACATGATAATCTGACTGTTTTTAGAATGTTGCATTTGGTGTGTGTGCTGATAAACTGTAAGGCTGTTTCTCAAAACATTCGCAGTGGCCGCCTAAGAGCTTTCGCCTTCGCCAGGCTTGAGAGCTTATGCTGCTTTTATCCTTCCTTGGATGTCTGAGACACCACTTCTTATATGCTTAATATGCTATGTTCATAATAAGAATTATATTAAGTTTTGGGTTATTACATAGATCTTGGACTTTTGGTATCTCCTCCTTATTGACCATTGTCTGTTGTGTTATGCTTGATTCCAGGTTGGCAACAGAATTATAAAGAAAAGAATTCATGTCCGCATTGAGCATGTTCAGCAATCACGTTGCCACGAAGAAGTGATGATGAGGATAAAGAAGAACGACCAGCTTAAGGCAGAGGCAAAGGCACAGGGTAAAATCATCAGTACGAAGAGGCAGCCAGAAGGTCCAAAACCTGGATTCATGGTGGGAGGGGCAACATTAGAGACTGTGACTCCAATCCCCTATGATGTGGTCAATGATCTCAAGGGTGGTTACTGAGGATTCCTTTGAGTATTTTTGTGATGAACAATTAGTAGGAAATTGATAATCCACACCCATTTTGTGCAACACTTTTACATGTTCAATTCTAGCAATGACATATGGACCTTTTAGTATCATATTCTTCTGTCCACGATTTAAAGAACAAAATTTTGCTACTTTTTTCAATCACAATTCATTATTAAACTAATAACGATGGAGTAGTAGATATTCTTATAGCTCTTCTTGGCAATAAATATCTATAGATATTTTTGTCGAAATTAGTTGTTTTGGTCTGATTACTCTTCTATGTGTTTGCAAAGATTAATTGATCTTTATTCATTTGATGATGTTTTCTTCTTGGCATTGGATTAAACGATCGAGTTTGCTTATAATCTAAATACTCTAAATTTTGTAGTATCTTTATAAAGGCAATATTTTATAGCTTTTTCTGGGACAAAGAAATGTTAAAATTCTATATCCAATACAACATTAACTTAATCTTTCTAGGGAAAATGTCAAAGAATTACATCCAAAACTTTCAAAACATGGAATGGCATTAGTCAAAATTTCAATGATAGTCTGCACTCAAATCATCTTTCTCCATTTCAGCTATGGACTTTAAAGCATACCAACTTGGGAAACAACTGCAGCAATTCTTCACGGCTTCTCCTCTGAAACATTATAGACACACGATAAATATTGATAGAATTATTACAAGTAGGTATGATGAAGGAAATCAGGGTACCTTTATGCCGATACAACCGTTGACATCGAGTGTCGTGAGCGTAGCCGAACAGCAGCCTGAGAGAGCCTCCAAGCTCTTGTCTGTAACTCCCACTATTCCAAACAGGCTGCACTAGTAAATCATATCAGAATCTCAACAGACTAAAGATGTCAACTTATTCAACAATCATTTAGGCATAAAAACCATCATAAACTTATTTTCATAGTATATATTAATGTTCTAAATATTCACCTCAGAAACTCTAGAGACTTGCAGCCTTCTGCAAGAGAGACAACTCCTTGATCAGTGATGCGCACACACCTGTTCATATAAACGACACAAGCACTTGGGAGTTCGAATATGCTATCTTAGTATCATCAAATGACAAACGGGACAGCCACTGACATTCCACGTACCATGTCAAATTTAGCGAAGTTAGGTTCTTGCACTTAGCTATACACGAAAGGCCATCGTCAGACAGATTCTGAAAAGTAACCCAGAGTCAAGTTTATTGTGCTAAAGTGAATTCTTTAACCAAAAATTTGTTTCTTGAATGGACTATTATATACCTGAGCACCACAGAGATCTAAAAATCGAAGGTGAGTCAAGAGCGATATTCTCTTGTAGGCGGCATCTGTGAAACTGTATGGACGTAGATATATATTAGAATAATCGTTCTTAATATTCTCAGTGATTTAGATTCTGACAAATTTTTTTCGAACTTTACCTGGAAAGGGCATAAAGATTCAAACTATGAAGGGAGGAGCACTTGACCAGTATCATTTCCAAACCCTTGTCCGTTATCTTGACACATCTACATCAGCCATGCTTGTCAGGACTCATGAGATAGGATAATGTATTACTTTCGAAACAAAGAGATAACTTGGTGCATTATCAGAATCGTTTATGACGCAGGATATAAATATACTGAATCATCAAAACTTATAATAATACATCAGAGGTCACTAAGGCCATAATACCTTGTTATGTTCAACAACTGCAATCCTTGATAATTTTCGGCAATCAATTTTAAGCTTTCATCAGTGACATTCTGTAGTCTCAGATAAAACCACCCAATGTCAGATGATCATTCTAGATAAAAGAAAAGTGTATAGCTGCTCAGATCAAAAAATATATTGAGCATACCTTACAACCACTCAGGTTCAAATCAATCACTAGTTTGCAATTATCAACCAAGTTCCTAATGCCAAGATCTGACACCCTGCAACAAATTGTTTTAAGTTACTGTCGAGTTTGGACGTTTATTGCTGATTTACTCGTGCCAGTATAAAATGAGTCTATACTAATACACCCAAGTGCATAGAACAGGTATCAATTACCTAACATTCCAGTAGATTGAGAACACCTTCAATTTTGGGCAGTTGCTGGTTATAAATCCAATTCCTAAATCAGATATCTTTTGGCAGCCATTCAAATTAAGAGTCTCTACATTCTTAACAGAATTTCCACACTGCAGAGAAAAGTACAGTCACTACTAAATATACATATATTAGAAAAGAGGATAAACACAACACACCATCCCGATTTACAGAAACAAAACCATTCATCCCAATACTTTGTGTTTAGCAAGCACCTTAGATATAGTTTTTTAGTTCATCAATCAGAAAGCTAATAGGTTAATTAGATTTATTTCATGATAGTGCCAAAATGATCAGCGAGTCGAAGAGATATAGAAGGACCAGATAACAGCTTCCAATCACCACCTTGTTTTTAAGATTTTCAAGATGTTTGTCTTCAATATCACGGGCGAACTCAAGGTTTATATGCTTCACATTCTGGTATCTCGGCTGCAAAACAATAATAGACACAGATTCTTCAAACGCAACAACAGTAAGTAATGTTCTTCCTTCAATAAAAGCATTACATAATTCGAATATTGTACAGGCCAATGCTGCTAATAGAAGGACATAATTGATTGAATACCTCTACATAAATCAATATAACTCTTAATTAACATACTGATTTCCTTGATAATGATTTAGAAGATCAACTTATTCAAATGGAGTATGTCCAATGCTAAGACTAGTAGTACTATCTTTCTTCAACTATGTTTCTGAATCAGCAAAAAATCCATTTACTGTATTTACAACAGCTGAAATAAATGACACTAAAGCAGAAAGGGAAGATATTAACCAGTGAGAGAGCTGCCACAAGGCGATTCCCTGCATCACTCATCTCATGAAAATCAAGAACCTGAAAAACAAACCCCCAAAAAAAGTTATTGCAAAATGAAGAAGCTCTCTCTAACTAAAAAACATTCAAAGGGGGAATCTTTAATAATCGTACAACGAACCCAACTTCCCCAATAACAAGAAACGAGTTAAAATCAACAAAACCCAAAGTTCCAATGAATTGATTGAGAAAAAACCCTATCTATCACCCAGTTGATCAAAGTTCACAACTTTGAGAGGAAATAGAGTCTGAAGAAGCAAAAATTACCAGCCACAGTGAAGGGTGAGAAACCAAATTACGATTAATCCAAGGGCTGACGAGCAAAAGATTAATTAGGTCTCTTTGAGGGAGCCTCACACTGACAATCTTCATCACTTTCGGTAATGTTTCTCGGCACCATAATTCCTCTGCTTCCGCCTTTTCTACTTCCATTTTCGCTTCTGGTTTTCTCTTTGCAATTTTGGTTGCGGCTTAACTAAAAAACTGGCGATCGGATTGTTGTTTTTGCATTTCCCCTCTCAGCTTTATGTTTATTACTTTAATGCCGCAAAGCTTTTTTTCTTTTTGCTTTTTTCCCAAAAATGTGGGAATTATTTAACTAAATTAGGTGCATTTTTGAGATAAATACATAACTCATACGTAATGTTTCACATTTGATTCATATTAGTGCACAAAGTTTGAAATTAATATAAATCATACATAAAGTTTTATTCTTATTTCAATTTAGTACATTCTGTTAGTAAGTGTTTAAACGGAGTTAACTTTTTATCTATGTGAAATGCAAAATGTTTCATCATTGTTTCATGTGGGTATAAAAAAAATTATGATTGTTTCATATTGATACAAAAAATTTCATTATTGTTTTATCAGTTTTGTGCCTCACATAAATAAAAAAGTTAACGCCGTTGAAATACATACAACGGAATGTACGAAATTGAAACAAGAATGAAACATTTTGTATGATTTATATAAATTTCAAACTTTTTGTATATATATGAAATAAAAGTGATACATTTTGCGCGAGTTATGTATTTATTCCTGCATTTTTCCATTTAAATAAGTCAAATTTACTAAAACTGAATATAGTTCATAATACTATAATACATATCACAACTGGTATTATGTAGAATTATCTTATTAAAATGTAGTGATATGATTATATGTGGTTTGATCACAAAATAATGAATAGTGAATATAAAATTGAATTATAGGAGTAGATCCTAACATGGGCCACAACAATATGTTTGATCATTTACTATCGTGTTTAGAAGATCTCTAAGTTACATCAACTTGAGGCAAAAGGCTAACAACGAAGACACAAAAATTAGTTAGATTTTGGATTTGATGATCTTCATGGAATATTGTTACAAAGAAACTACTTCAAATTGTAGTTTATGCAGTAGAATCTCCAGTAGGTCCAGCTGGTTTTGCATTGAGAAGTGGCTGCAATGCCTTAACCACGATCGTCATATTTGGGCGAAAATCGGCCTCGTATTGCACGCACAGGGCCGCCACCGCCGCCATCTGTCAAGCCGGAAAACACTCAAGCCATATCCTCTATTTATAAATAATTAAAAAAAAAAATTCTTGTTGAGTACCTTGGCCATGGCCTTAGGGGGATAGTCCTCTTTGAGCTTTGGATCTATGCATTGTTTCACTTTATCTTCACTCAATCTTGGTGTTGCCTGTATACAATTTCAACATCAATAATATATTTGTATCATTAGTGTTTTTGAGCAAAATCTACTACTATATATAATTACCCATGTGACCAAACTTTGTTGCCCTTTGGGCATAGTGTGGTCCACTGGCTTCCTCCCGGTCAAGAGTTCTAAAAGCACGACTCCGAAGCTATACACATCACTCTTTTGAGTTATTTGGCCTGTCATCGCATACCTAATTAAAACATGCGTCGTTAAACTATCCATATATAGTTATCACATATTGCATCCACTCTTTATAAATAAGACCTTTTGTAGGAGTACGAGTTTTAATGTACAATTGGTAAAGAAAAATTGGGTGAAAAACTCACTCAGGAGCATGGTAACCGAAGGTGCCAAGAACACGAGTAGAGTGCAAGCGAGCCACCGTGTCGGAGGACTGATTCGTCAAGCTATAATCAGCAATCTTAGCAAGAAAATCATCAAACAAAAGCACATTGCTTGATCTAATATCTCGATGCACAACAGAAGGCTGACATTTCTCATGCAAAAACTCAAGGCCCCGGGCCGCGCCATAGGCTATCTTAACCCTCTGATTCCACGTCAGCAGCGGGCCCGGCTCGGCGCCCTGCACCCCTTTCCGGCCGTGCAAAACATCATGCAATGAGCCCATTGCCGCATATTCATACACCAAGATTTTGTTATTTCCTTCAAAGCAATACCCCAACAGGGACACGAAATACTCGTTTTTGAGCCTCGACACGATGGAGAGCTGCTCGGTGATGTCGGTGATGTCGGCTTCGGGCTCGGATGAGCTGTCGAGCTTCTTGATGGCCGCGGACCGGCCGTCGCTTAGGGTGGCGAAGTATACTCGTCCATAGGATCCCTCGCCGATGAGGGATTTTTGGCCGAAATGATCGGTTAACCGGTTTAGGTCGATCAACGCCAACGCCGGAAGCTCAATTGGCAGCGCTTTTTTCAGCGCTCCGCCTCTTCCACCACCGCGAGGGTCTCCTCGATCACCTATTTATTTAGTAAATTAGACACCATTTTGATAAAACTTGAACTTAAAAAATTAAAAAATGTATATAATATTCTATGTATCGTTTCAATTTTATTGAATGTCCCCGACGGGATATATAATGTATACGTTTAAAAAAATATTAAATGTATTATTAATACGTGTGTGAAGAATAGAAACATACTAACATTACTATTTTAACGAGACAGAGAGAGTATGTAGTGCTAAGCAACGACATACCTCCTCCAGCGGTGCCGGCATAGGCGTTGCCGGGCTTAAGCGGGGTAGTGTGCTGCTTGGGTGGAGGCGCGGCGGCTTCTTCCTCCCCACCTCCACAGCAGAACATTTCTCACCTTTTAACCCTGCCAACAATTACAAATCTGTAATGCTTACACACACAATTCATGAAAAACAAGGAATAAAATATATTAATATAATGAAAAGCACTTTTTCAATTCAAACATGAAAATGAATAAAAGCAACCTGTAAAGAGACAGAAAGATTAGAAGAAAATCGATGAAATCTTCCTGTCTAATTTTTCTTGTGCGGTTAGAGGCAAATTCAAAAGGGAAATTTCCCCACAGTTTGTGAGTGTTTTAACGGGAATGTCGCATGCAACACTTTGAGCCACACACCACATTCTCTATTTCAACACCATCACTATGGTATAAACATCAAACCATATATATTGTCCTCCTTAAACATAAATAAATATGCCGGTGATAGTTATAAAATGCAAACTCTATATACAATATTATACAAACTTCAAACTATAATCTGGACTGTTATATTATACAAACTTCAAACTATGATCTGGACTGTTAGAAAATATTATCAGATGATAAAATAATAGCAACAAAAAATATCAACACAAATCAACCGTTGATATTGAATTGACATTTTCTGTTAGTTATTTTATCATCTATTGATATTTTATAACGATCCAGATCATAATTTAGAGTTTGTATATGCGCCTGTGCGTATAAAAGTTTATTTCTATCAACAAAGCGGTCGTAACATTGATTCAAAACAGTTGAATTAAACACACCATATAAACTTTTTTAAACTGCCAAGTGATACCATTAAATGTTATAACCGTAAAAAAAATAATACTCCACAGGTTTATTATAAGTTTTAGGAGATATTTTGGCAATATATACATAGGTCAAGAGTTTGCTCCCTAGATATTAATTAAGTATTACTATTATTATTAATCAAAATGATTGGCATGGTAGTTCAACACCTCGTTCTTTAAGTATGAGGCCAGACTCTATCCCTGCCCAAATGAATGGAGCTCCATTTGGCCAGTTCCCTATCGCTTAATATGTTGACCGTTGGGACGAGAGTTAGTCCTCCAGCCATAAGCCGTTAGCAAAAGATGTTTATAGAAGTGTATACTCTTTTCATAATCAATATCTATTCTCTGATATCTTTCTCAGCTTAGTCGATTGCCTTTAGCAAGCCAAATTTAGAAGTTTGATAGATGGTTAGCATTCTTCTAGTGACTTTTTTAGTCCAATTTTATTTATTATAAATAGACATATTGATCTTTCGAATTATGATTACATTAATAAATTGAATGAATATAGACGTTTTGACCTTTCAAATATTGATCACATTAATGCAAAGAATGGTTTTAAGTAATAAAAACTTTTCTATTTAAAATAACATTCTAATAAATATTAACAAAATTTTCCTTTTATATAATGAGTAGATCACCGAATAAATGATGAGTCTTGGTATAATTTCTATCCATCCAATATTTGACTTCACTAAAGAAGAGCGTAGAAATTAAAACTCTAAATTCCACGAATATTGACATATCTTCTCGAAAAATTAATTTCACTGGGACCTCTCAATAAATGTAGCGTTGTCCAACTAATTATATCAACCAAGAAAGGCACATCAAAGTAGATTAATATAAATAAAACCGTTCATTTTATTGTCATTTATTTTTAAAATTTAAAACCTCAATAATATGAGATTTAATTACACCCACCAATTTCGTTATAATTGAACTTAATTGCTGGTATTCTTTGTCGAATACTACTTGCTAGCCAGTTACTGTGTCGGCAACAATTTTTTCCCTTACATATACTAAGATTACAACGTATTTTATGATAATTTCTTATTTAAACACTTGTAATAAAGAGATTTGGTACTACTCATTATTTGATAGTTGCAAATAAACTGTGATTGATGTTAAATTCATAAACAAAAATATTTAACGACACATGTAATGTAATTAAGTAAAGATATAAAAAGTGTTTAAAGTAACATACCTTCAAAATATTCATTGCGCCACTTCAAAAAAATTCCAAATGTCTTTTTTTGTAACCGACAAGTTAAATTCTTTTTATTTAAAAAATTGTTATGCAGTGATAGTCAACTAAATTTAGTTTAGATTTGCATTTATTGCTTTTGCCTGACACAAACTGAGGCTTAATGACGGTACTCTGTTTTTTAATCACACTTAATTACCAGTTAATTACGTGACACTTCTCCCATTTTTTAAAAACAAATTTTACCTAATTTAATTTTGCAGGTATAAATTAATCTTTTTGATGCGTGAACTTTGTAAATCAATAAATCATATCAAATCATTAACGGTATTTCTTCATAATCATTTCACAGCATACACACATTGCAGAGAATATACATATATCACTTGTATCTATCTTTCTCTCTCGCAAAGACAAACAAAACAGTAGCCTCTCTCTCTCCTCTCTCTCTCTGCAAGTACATTTGGGGAACTGCAATTCCTGCTTCGTACATGGCGGATATAGCGAAGTACGCCCCTCTCAACGGCGGAACTCTCCTCTCCTACTTCAAAACCAATCTCTCACTCTCCAAAACCACTAAAACCGCCTCCATCGCATACGCCCTAGTTTTCGTCTCCATCGCCTTCACCATCTTCCTCGCCTTCACCCCTGACGTCATCAACTCCTCAGCTCCGTCCCACGGCGCTCACACATCGAATTTCTCCTCAATCGTCTTCTTCCTCTTCCCCAATTCATCATCTGATCCTAATTCAACTACCAATGCGGAGGTTTCTCATCAACCGATCAGTAATCGGACTAGATTGGAGCACAATCACACTCTAACCGAGTCTCTGAAGAGGAACCAGAGCGCAATTGCTAATTCGGCTTCTTTGGTGAAGAATGTTGCTGCAGAAGTCGATTATTCGAGGCTGATCGATGAGTTGGCCGAGTGTGATCTGTTTGATGGAAATTGGGTGAGAGATGAGTCTTATCCGTTGTACGCGCCTGGCTCTTGCTCATTGATTGATGAACAGTTCAACTGTTTCCTCAATGGCAGGCCTGATAATTCCTACCTTAAGCTTAAATGGAAGCCTAAATCCTGCAATTTACCCAGGTTTGTGTGTATTGATTGATAGTAATAAACAATTTTACAGTAATTGAGTTTCCTTTTGTGTAGAGTAGGTGTTTAGATAGAGTGACATCTTACCTAATTGCATGATTGATTGATTCATATTCATCTGCATTTTGTTAAATGTTGGAAATATTCAGGTTGAATGGAAGCCATATGTTGGAAATGCTGAGAGGAAAACGGCTGGTTTTTGTTGGTGATTCTCTAAATAGGAATATGTGGGAATCACTCATTTGCATTCTGAAAAACTCTGTGAAAGATCAGAAAAAAGTGTATGAGGTTTCAGGGAGGCAATTTTTTCGAAGCGAAGCTTCTTATTCGTTTCGATTTGAAGTAAGCGAATGATCCCTT
Organism: Salvia hispanica; assembly: GCF_029641045.1. NCBI lineage: Eukaryota > Viridiplantae > Streptophyta > Magnoliopsida > Lamiales > Lamiaceae > Salvia > Salvia hispanica. The sequence goes on from NC_142694.1 coordinate 56,723,192, forward strand.
TTTTGACGAAATTTTGATTTGATCCTTGTTTTGAGTTGCTGTAACTTGGTTTTGTCGATCCGTTTAGGACTTCAACTGCACGGTGGAGTTGTTCGTGTCTCCTTTCTTGGTTCAAGAATGGGAATTCACAGAGAAGAACGGGACGAAGAAGGAGACGCTTCGACTTGACCTAGTTAGCAGCTTTGCTGATAAATACAAAGATGCAGATGTGCTCTTGTTCAACACTGGTCACTGGTGGACTCATGACAAGACCTCAAAAGGGTATAAAATGTTAGAAACAAATCAACTTTAAGTTTGTGTTGTTGCTAAAGAATCATGTTGCATTTTCTCAGGCAGGACTACTATCAAGAAGGTAGCCATGTGTATAGCGAGTTGAATGTTCTTGAGGCCTTTCGCAGAGCTATAACGACGTGGGGCAGATGGATTGATGCCAATGTCGATCCAAGAAAGTCCCTCGTGTTCTTCAGAGGCTACTCAGCCTCTCATTTCAGGTGAATCCCTTCACATTCTTGGATTGATTTTGTTCCAATCTTGATTTGATAAGGCAATAAATATAAATTTTTCAGTGGAGGGCAGTGGAATTCTGGGGGGGCATGTGACAATGAAACAGAGCCAATCAAGAATGATGCTTTTCTTTCGCCGTATATGGACAAGATGAGTGTTCTTGAGCACGTTTTTGGAGGGATGAAAACCTCGGTAGGTTACATGAACATAACGAAATTGACAGATTATCGGAAGGATGGGCATCCCTCGATATACAGGAAGCTGAATTACACGGAGGAGGAGAGGCGGTCGCCACTGGTCTTCCAAGACTGCAGCCACTGGTGCCTCCCGGGAGTGCCCGATGCATGGAACGAGATCCTCTACGCGGAGCTGCTGGTGAGGCTGAACCAGAAGCAGCAATCGCACAAGAGAGCTTAAGTAAAAGTAAAGACTACATTGCACATTTGAGGTGTGTGCATTCACACGGGATCCTCTATTGCGAATGGTGTTTCGTCGTCTGTTCTATACTACTGTGTGGTATGTTAGTTGTGTTGTTACACAAGATGAAACACTTGGGACTTGGGTGAGGATCCAATTGTTGTTTATTAGTATACCTACCTTTTCTTCTTTTTACTTGAAGAATATAGGTAGATACAATGGAAGAAGAACATTGGTGATGATCCAATTGTATGTAACAGAGAAATGTGTAAACTGTTGCTGCAGGAGTTATGTGTACCTCTGCACATGGGCTCGAAATATGTGTGAATTGTTAATGATTTTGTTTGTTTGTGGATAAAAAAATTAGTTATGGTTGACTAAGATTAATTCCAGGTATAATCAAATATTAATGGAGTAATATTTAGTGTTCATTGTACTTTAATCACTCACACAAATACCCTTTTTTTCCCACTTATGAAAGAACGAGATCGAATGTCTTATTAAGTTTTGAACTAAAACTCTCCACATTAACTAAATATTTGTATTTCTATACATTGAATATGAAATCTAATAGACCAATCTTCATCAAAGTAGTTGTACTTCATTATTATTACTATTTCAATGTAATAGTAATAAATAAAAACTAACGGATTATAAATATGGAAAATATAAAACAGACACTAATACACGAAAGGCTGAAAATTTCATTAAGATATGCAAAAAAAATTAATTCTAGCTCATCCAACGAAAAAAAGGCAAAAAAATTTTGACTTAAAATTTAGGGAAATGATTTTTTGACATAATAGCAATGCCACAATGGGGTTAAAATAGTCATTTTAGATTGTTTTATATTTTTACTTAAAAAGTGCAAAATTTGATACTACTATAATACTCTAAAAATAGGTACAACTTTGAAGTTAAATATTTTTATGATGCAAAAGAAACATATACTCAAGGGCATAATAGTCAAACATTATTATGCTTAAATATTTTATTAAAATAACAAACAAAAAATAAGTTGAATCAATCTAGTCATAATATGACCAAAGTCATAAAAAAATGTTAATAGAGGGCCTAATTCTTAACCATATAATAATCCCTACATTTATAGCATTGTTGGATCCTGTGGTTTAATTTATTAAGATGTGGTCAACCTTAGTTTTAATTGAAACAAGATTAACGTGTTTGTTTACGTTCGAGGCTATTTCGTCGACTTCGTTTTCTTTCTCATAGTAGTACTACTATTTATTGTAAGCTAGCTTGTTATAAAATATACCCCTAGATGATACTATTTCATGCTTTACGTTTTACGTGTAAAATTACAATACAATTCATCCAAGGCAATAAGCAATTATTAATCGATCAGTTAATATAGACTCAAATTTGACCTTTATCCTTTAAAACATTTATAGTAAAATATGTGTAAGTAGTAAAATAACCATATAAAAGTCGAGAGGAATAATATCTTCGATTTGAATCAACTTAATAGATCCTCTTCTATTTTCTATTGACAAAAAAAAGTAAAGAAACACACTAACATAGGCGAAAATGGAAATGGACAAGGCATGCCTAAATACTGACAAAATAAGAGTGGTGGTGATGCCTTGGACATGAAGCAACACTTGCCACTTTCTCATGATTTTCCCTTTCCCTAACATGTTACATGTTAATCATTCTATGCCCCATAACCAACAAAGAGAGACAGAAAATTATGTACTTTAATGTTCTTTTAGATTAAAAAAAATCTCTATAAATTTATAAAAAATGGAGTATTTTCTAAGTCTAGATTAAGTGTATAAGTTCTTTTTTTCCGTCAATTACGTGTCTCATTTACTATTTACTACTTTGAATTCTACATTCCATTAACCCATCTCATTTTTATAAAACTACAGTTCTATATAAAAATAGGACACACTTTACTAACTTTTTCTTCCCACATTCCATTACATTTTTTAAAATATGAATAGAGTCACTTTATGTCACTTAATCATGGACGGCGAGAGCATTATTTTTCCATAAAATTTCTGAGTATGATTGTCATTACTTTAAGGTGGAGTGTATCTAAATCGCATATTCGATATATAAATAATCTTATTACTAAATGTGGAATTTGTAGGGAAGGATCAGAAACCAATCTAATCCACATACATCTTGATCCATGGATTGTTAAGATTGAATTTCAAACAGAACAATAATTTTTCCAGTGTAACTGATGGTTTGTTGTGTATCATCAACTTCTTGAATACAATATCTTGAATTGAAAAGCACCTAAATTTTATTGATTTGGAAACATGTCAAGTAGTATAGCATGGGTTGAAATTTACACATTAAATCATTACAAGGTCACATGTTTGAGAAATCTGACCCAATGTGCTTCTTTTCATCATAAATTTGACAAGCTACATATATGATTTGATTGAACAAACATTAAACTACAAACAAGGAAAAATCTTAAACTAGGGAACAAAACTTGAGACATGATTATATAGTTACTAGTCTTTGTAGGTAAAAACCTCCACTGTAAACACTTGAAAAACCCAAATTGAATGTTAAAAGCATATCTAAATCCCTCTGGTTATATACCACCTCAGTTGAGCCTCCTCCGCCGTGGGGCGCGCGAATCTCCACTGTCAACGTCAGAGATTCTTGAAGCATCGTTCCTCCTCCTCGAAGACAAAGTTGAGAGCGCCACAGTGGAATCGATTTCTATGGCATTGTCCACAGTTTGGCTCTCAGAGTGTATCACAGCAGCAATGCTGGACACAGAATCCCTATCATCCACCACCGGAAGGGGCAGCTCCGGGTTCCTCTCCACCGCATTGTTCTGGAAATACGACTCAATGGCAGCAAGAGACTCCGCTGAGTTGACTGCAGATGTGAGGTTAGACAATGAAGCAGTTCGATGGGAGCTTGATCTGCGAAGCAACAATGATGTGAGACGACGGCTATCCCTCTCCCTTTCCCTCTCTCTCATCTCGTAGTTGGGAGGGCTGCTCTCCGTTAGGTCAATCACGTCATCAAGTGGGAGCGTCGGAGTTCTTTCCCTGCGCATTCCTCTAGAAGTCAAGAACCGGTTGAGCAAAGCCGTGCTTCTCTCTGGGGAGTCGCGGAGGCCATCAGGATGCCGGGAATGTATCTGAGCTAGCTCCTGGTTTACGTCAAAGGCGCTCCCGAGGCGCCTGATCATCTCCTCCACAGGGATAGTTAAGGCTGTTGCAGTCCTCTGTATAGTCTGCCTCCAGCTCTCGATCCGGCGGGCATGGGGCCTGACAGGGATCTTGAGGCTAGAATCAAGATCTTGGTCGCGGACAATGTTTCCACGGCCATATATAGGCGTCACATTCTTAGTGGAGACCTCTCCCTTGCAAACGGGACACTCCTTGGCATCAGAATGATGATACAACCAACGGTATAGACATGGCCAGCAAAACAAGTGGCCGCAGCAAGTGACAACGGGATCCTTGGCTAAATCTAAGCATATATTGCAATCAAAGAAACTACCTTCCTCACCATTGCTCTTAGCACATTCTTTCTTCTTACCGAGATCCTCATCCTCGACAGAACCAGCCACGGTCTCACATATCTTAGCTACCTCAATAGGCCTATCCTCGGACGCCACACTACCCTCACCAATCTGCGGTGCACTCCCATCAGCCAATTCCAAAGCAAGATTCCTTGTTTCTGAGGGGATCGGGAGCTGCCTCCAAAACGATCGCCACCTATGATTTCTCTGCCTAACGACCTCCCTAACGCGATGAACTGGACTGTCTAACCAATCCTCTAAGTTCATTGCAAGGTCCACGTAGGTACCCGACCGAGGCTCACCACCACCATCACTAGAATTATCAACTGGCCCCAAATTGAGATCGAGGTTCATTGTATTACCATTCTCTTCCGCCATTGCAAAATTTTACCGAGCACAGCTACGATTCTCAACAGATAACACCAAATTGAAGCACCCAATTCTAAAAAATGAAAGGCACGAATTGGGCTAAATTACTGAAACCCTAATTTCAGAGATGAACACACAAATACATCGTGCCTAGCTATCCGATACCCAGTAATCAATCTGGTCAATTGGACAGTTGAATCAAAACCCTAACTTCAATTTATAAAAAAAAAATGCTTAACAAAAATCAAAATTGAGCTGATGAATGGGGGGAAAATTATCCTAGCTTATCCAGGTCAACCAAATTGCAAAACACAGTGAAAAGGGGGCGAAAGAAAACAAGCTACAGAGATTGTAACCGATGGAAATTCACCTGAAAACAAAAGATTTAATAGTAGAAACGGGCACTAAAAACCTGGAAACAAATTACGGCTTCCATTCCTGGAGGTAAAGATGCAAGCTCTAAGCAGCAGACAGAGGAATTAAGAAATTTTAGGGATCTGGGTTGGGGCGAGGATGAGATAAATTGTTTAGCTGAGAACGAAGCTGGAGAGAGAGAGAGAGAGAGAGAGGAGAAAAAATATTCTGTATTCTGTAGTAATTGTGGTGTAGCTGTGCAGCAGTGCGTGTGGGACCCCCAAAGCACCACGTCAGCGCTCCAGAAAGTGGGCCTATTATGGGCTTTTATTGGGCAATCTAGTTTAGCAACACAAAACTGAATGGACTAGTAAAGCCCAAATTAGATAATTGATTGATTACTTAAATATTTGGTGCTAATAATAGAAAGAAGAGTGAAAATAGTATTAATACTACTTCATTCGTTTTTTAAAAATAACAATTCTTTTCATTTTAATCCGTTCTTTAAAAATAGCAACTTTCAAACCTTCTATTATAGGAAATCTTTACACCCCTATACATCAATTTATTTACCACTTATACCATTACAATTAACAACTTAAAGTGGACCTCATGATCCACTAATATTAATTTTATTATTTTTTTTCTCTCTTACTTTACCAATTTTTCTCTCCCTCTCTTTTACTTTACCAATTCTCTCTCTCTCTCTCTCTCTCTACCAAATTGTGCATTAAAATTCGTATCGTTTCAAACTTCAATATTTTTAAAAAACGGAGGGAGTATTATTATTGCTAAACTGAACACTCAATATTTTTTGTATGTAGCCTAATATACTCCGACCGTTCCAATAGAAATAGGTCATATTTCCTTTTTCGTCCATCCCATAGATATAGTTCATATCCATTTATAGAAACATTTCTCTTTCTTTTTTCTTTATCATTTATGGACCCCACAATCCACTACATAATTTCAACTATTTTTTCTTCTTCTCTCTCGTGTCAGACTCCAAATGGTCTATTTCTATGAAATGGAGGGAGTATGTTATATTTGGGATTGGATGCTCTTCAATCTAAATTCAAGGTGACTCGATTCTCCGGTTGTTATTATATGTCTTTGTTTTAGTTATCCGTTTCATGGCTGACAGATTATTACATGTTTTTTGTGTAATTGGAAGCCGAGAGAGTTACTTGCAAGTGTGGAAAGTCGCTTGAGAGATGATCATACCAACGAATGCATGAACTCGTTTGTTAGAGATCGTTTTATGGCACGGGGAAACTCATACACGACGATATCACAGCCATCGTGAGATGATAGAGAGAGGAAAGAGGTCAGCCCGGAGCTGTCGGTGAGGATACACCGATACTGTCAGGCCATCGAATGCTAATTTGTAACTAGAGTCGAATTATATCAAGATTTGCCAAGTATCTGTTTGTATCTTCTTGTCGCTATTTGTGTCTTTTAGTTATTACCAGATCTGATGAGATTGTGTCCAAATGCTTTGTTTAGCATCAATGTATGTTTGCAAGAAATGTTTTTACTTAATTCGTTAGTTCATCTGCAATGAATGTTGAGATGGCTGCAAAGGCAAGAAAGGAAAAGGTGTTGGTTTTGGATGATGACATGATGTTTAAAATCCGCAACCGCAGTGGTTTTTATGCCCACTTATCTCCCAATTTAATCATAATAGTTGAATTGTGTTTATATTTAAGCAACTTAACAAACTAAACAATGCTACTTGCACTTATGTGAATGTGAGTGTGTGTGTGTGAGAGAGAGTGTGTAAAGTATGAGCTATCTATAACGTGTAAGCAAAGAACTGAGCTAAAGAAGCATGGTAAATGTAATGGTGAAATGTGGGATTTCATCCAAAACTCAAAACATTATAATAAATACACAAATTCTTCTACAAATTAACATAAATGGAAAAAATGAATTCATTGCCATGTCCAAGGCTTCAAATCTTATAATTTTAAAAGGCTCATAGCAGAGGGGAAAAAAACACGAGAAACTAACAAGCAAAAGCAAATAGCAGCATCCCAAATCTCATCACCAGCAAAGATCATCTCTTTAGAAGCACTTTCTGTGGACGATCGATGGCCCAGATTCATCGTACTCTGCCTTGGCAATCCACATCTGCAAATGTTAACAACCAAATCAATATAGTCAGTACTAATTCTTGATTAAGGCTATAAGTGGTTGAGCAATCTGTATATTGCATTACCTGTTGGAATGTGCTGAGAGAAGCCAAGATGGAACCTCCGATCCAGACACTGTACTTCCTCTCGGGAGGAGCCACCACCTTGATCTTCATGCTGCTAGGTGCTAGAGCGGTGATCTCCTTGCTCATCCTGTCAGCAATACCCGGGAACATGGTCGATCCACCACTGAGGACAATGTTTCCATATAGGTCCTTCCTGATATCGACATCGCACTTCATGATTGAGTTGTAAGTGGTCTCATGAATACCAGCAGCTTCCATTCCAATCATCGATGGCTGGAACAGGACCTCAGGGCACCGGAATCTTTCAGCGCCAATGGTGATGACCTGTCCATCGGGAAGCTCATAGTTCTTCTCCACAGCAGAGCTGGTCTTGGACGTCTCGATCTCTTGCTCATAGTCCAAAGCAATATATGCCAACTTCTCTTTAATGTCCCTTACAATTTCTCGCTCCGCAGTGGTGGTGAAAGAGTAGCCTCTCTCCGTCAATATCTTCATGAGGTGGTCGGTCAGATCACGCCCAGCCAGGTCAAGACGGAGGATCGCATGAGGGAGTGCATAACCTTCATAGATGGGGACTGTATGGCTGACACCGTCACCAGAGTCGAGAACAATACCTACAACCAACCCATCAATGACGTGAGATTTCTCCTCGAATTTATTGTGTTAATAACTTTGATCTTACACAACAGATGCTTGAAGAAAACTACAAAGAACTCAATCGAGTATACAACTTCCACCATAGACCATAGTCTAACTTGATTGAACACTACCAATAATAATGCAACAAATTATTTTACCTATGATAATTTGGGTGTATTGATTTAAGGGACTGATGGTTTCTAGTACAATGGTATGATTCTTAAACGTAAAGGAATTACTAAATCATGATCAGGGAAAAAAATGGTTCAGCATTTGCTTACCAGTTGTACGACCACTGGCGTACAGGGAAAGAACTGCCTGAATGGCAACGTACATGGCAGGGGCATTAAATGTCTCAAACATGATCTGAGTCATCTTTTCACGATTGGCCTTGGGGTTAAGAGGGGCCTCTGTCAAGAGAATTGGATGCTCTTCTGGGGCCACACGAAGCTCATTGTAGAATGTGTGATGCCATATTTTCTCCATATCATCCCAGTTGCTGACAATCCCGTGCTCAATTGGATACTTCAATGTCAAAATACCTCTCTTGGACTGAGCCTCGTCACCAACATACGCATCCTTTTGGCCCATGCCAACCATCACACCAGTGTGACGAGGGCGCCCAACAATGCTAGGGAACACAGCCCTTGGGGCATCATCTCCCGCAAATCCAGCCTGACAGATAGCATTCACATCGACTTAAATTTAAGCATTTACACATTAACTGGATGTTGATCGAATCAAAACACCAAAACTGATGAGTTTCCGTTTGTTCAAATCAGAAGTGTTACCTTGACCATTCCGGTTCCATTGTCGCAGACAAGGGGCTGAATATCCTCGGTTTCGGCCATTTCTTAATGTACTCTGGAGAAACAATATAACAACGACTATTATTCATTACACTGAGGGAAAAGACAATAACACAAACACAATGTGACATCATCTTAAGTCGATCTGAGCATTATCAGCATAATAACAAAATTCCTCAAATTTAAATCGATCATTAGCAGTTAGTATCATGTACTTACAATGCTGCCACCATATCATACTAATATTGATCAAATTTTGGAGGAAATCACTATGACATATGTAAGAACAGTAATCAACGGGCAAGTCAAAATCAGTAAATATTTTCAACAAATTCAGCATAGCAGTCAAATTTATTCAATCAGAAACTCAAGCAAGTCATCAAATTCCAATCCCTCAACTCTCAAAACCCCCATTTCCAGATCCACATATCCCGATTCACAAAAAAAAGTAGACAAACCCGTAGATCTCATTACCAAGACCATTTTCCCTCACAGATCAAACAAATCATAAAGGAAACACTACACCAACGCCACAAATTCAATCATTTCACAATCCATCTCTGGATTAAATCGGATAAACTGCTAAAACCGTACCTTTGAAATCTCGCTGAAAATGAATCACCCCTTTCTCGCTCTAGCTTCGAGTTTCTCTCTCTATCAGTAGAGAAAACACCTCTGCTTTCCCCTTGTCCGAAGCAGTGCCGCCACTCTGGTTCAAAAGGAAAATGGAATTGGAGTTCGCAGTGTTGAAGAAATTCCCCCTTATAATGAACCCCAGATCCACGCCCCAATTCATCTCGGCCGTTGATTTTCTTCGATGTGCGTCCGTGATGGTTGGGGGCCCCACAGCAACACATTCCTTCAAGATTTAGCTGGCCTAACTTTTTCTACTATGACGGATGTACCCCTGCGTTTTAGACCAGTTCCTCCGTTTTCTTCTCGGTCTCTCGAGGTCAATTTCGGACACCCGCATTTTTTAATTCAAAATTTGAGTCAATTGAATTCAAGTTTTTTTTATTGTTTATGTTAATTCTCTGAATAAAATTGTGCCATGACATTGACAACATCTTTCTTCACCACATCCCTTTTATTGTCCACATAAAATTATGAAAATTAATAAGTTCATTTGTGTGTATATTTTCTATATACTTTATTTATCAGTTTTGGATCATATTCAAAATCTGTGAACCACATTATTGTGAATCAAATATTTTGATAGGTTTATATGTGTGAGTTAGTATAGTGGTAAATGATAATGTTTGAGGTCAAAGATTATAGTCTTTCATATTTCCATGTAGTTCAATTATTAAATTTGTAGTATAAATTTCCTTAATTTGTGATTAAATTTGAATATTTGAACCATTTACTTTCATAACGATAATTTACACTCATAAAAAGGAGTATAAATTTCCTTAATTTGTAATCAAAAGAATGGTAGATTTATACTCTCTTATTCTATTCAACATTAGTTAAATTATTACATATTGGATCATCCCATTATAATTGAGTTATTTTTTAGCAAAAAAAATAACATATTTAATCTTTTTCATTTTATTATACTCCATATCTCTTACTTTAAACTTTTTTTGTCTCTTTAATCTATTCTTTAGTCTATTTTCTATTTCACTTAAAATAGTTTTCTTAAATCTATGCCCAAAAGAGATTGATTGTTTCGGAATATTTTTAATTCCTAACGAGTCCTCTAACGCCAAATAAATAGTATATTGAAATTAATTTCTGCAAATCTTCTTTTTTATATTTAATGAATTATAAATTGTATATGGCTCGTGAGTATTAGTGGGTAAGTGGATGAGCAATGATACTAACTTCGTGGGTCGACGGCAATGTGGGGTATATTGCCTACTCACCATCTTCATGCCTACAATTATTTATAATTAAGATAAACTAATAAAGTATTTAGTATAGCTAAAAACATACCAAAATTTGAAGAATTAATAAAATAAATTATATTACTAGTCTTAGACCCTTCTGGAAAACAGTCCAATGGGTTATATTGATGATTCATCGATCAAAATATGTGGTTTTCTAAACCTCTTGTAAAAATAAATAATGAAAAAGAAAATGCAAGAAAAAAGACCACTTGTAGCCTCTTTTATTTTTTTTTGTCTCAACTATTAGCGTTAAAACAGAGTTAAAATAATGTCATACTCAAATTTATCATTTTTGTCTTTGTTTCTCGATTGTTTTTGTTTTATTTTATATTTGCCTCCCTTAGTTTCTCTTTTGCCTTGTACAATATTTGTTTCTTGTTTTTATTTTAATTTTAGTTTTATGGAGTATTTATTAGTAGTTCTTAGGCGATTGACTATCATAACCAAATTTAGTTGAATAAAGTAAAAATTAATATTTTCTTTAGTTTCGTTATCATGTCTAACATCAATATTAAATGAATGTATCTATCAAAATTATTACTCATTTATGAACTTTCAAAGTTAATGTACGATTTTAGGTAATTAAAAAAGGTTCATCACTTTTAGTCATCTAGCATTATATATATTTAGTTTTTCTATTTAATTCCCATTTATTTTCATAGGATGAAGGTGTCAGCATGAAATGATAATATTTTATTGGAAGTTTAAATGATAATAACTTATACTATTGTTTTAATTCATTAAGATTATAAGTCATACACTACAAAATTCCTATCTATTGATTGAATGGAAAATATTTCACCAATTGAATAGTGTTTTGTTTTCGTAACTAAGGTTAGACAAATTATAACTCTATATTAGTATTTGTATATAAGCAATATAGTACTCATATAAGTTATTAGCTTGAAATACCAAATGACCACTTACTTTGATAACCAACTTTGATGTCTCATAAAGAAGTGATAAAACCACTTTTAAAAAGAGCTTTTGGATCCAACTTTAGATAAAGAGGTAGTTTAAAAGAAGAAAATATATATTGCTTTGATGTAAAACATGTGAGAAGGTGTAATGTGTCTATCAAGCATGCCCATATACATATGTTCACATCTTTATCTAGAAACCATGTTCATGTGCTTCAAAAGCTATGGTTTCTATTCCAAGATTTTAATTCAACATTATGTCCATTATTTGTTGTGTTTCTTGCCTTATAAGGTTAAGGTATTCCCCTATTCTAGAGTGCAATAGTGCTAAATGATTGAAACTTGAATCTTAATTCAGTTTTATAAATGGTTCTAAAATCACAAAGACTCATTTTGCCACTATGCAATATTCATTTCTACTGTCATTTTGAATTGGATATACTTGGACTATTTTTATTCATAATTGTTGCTTAACTCGATCTTAATCAACTTTTAATAAAATATGCATTCCACTATTATCCAGTTCAATCTCAATCAACTTTTTAATAAAATATTCATTTCACTTCCATCCATATACATCACCCAACTCAATCTGAATCAATTTTTCAATAAAATATTCATTTCACTATTATCCATATACATATGTAAATTTTTTTATTATCATTACTGACACCAACCAAATTAACTATTTTATTTTTAACATATTTATAATCAATATAAAATTTATAATCAATATATATTTAATTAATTATTTTATTTCTATTATATGTTTATAATAAAAATTATTAGACATTCATATAATTGAATTGAGTAGGTACAACATAATAAAGTAGGAGTATACAAATAAAAGAAATATAGTATATTAATTGAAAAATAAACAAATCAAGCTACAAATTAAGATAAGAGTGAGGAATAGAAAGATAACAAGATAATACATATTCAAACGTGGAAGTTTTTTTAATTTGAAGAGATAGAATACTCGTGAAATATAGAATTCTTTATCCTCTCTGAGTTGCCACCACTTTGTTCATAAGCAACAGTTTCATTGTCATAAACAACATGAACACTTCACTTTCGATCTTTCGTGTGTTTGTTTCTCTACAATCATCTATTTGTTTACATATTTATTAAATTGTTTCCTTGACAATTCATAGAAGACCATCCAATTTAAATCGAAAAAATGAAAGATCATCCAATTATATCCCATGTTTTTGACATCTTTCAATATTTGTTGGGAGCAGCTGACAACAACTCAAAATGGGGGTCATAAATATTTTTTCATTTTACAATTTATTTTATAGAATTGTGATTAATGCCGAACCCTTCTTAAAGACCGAACTAGAGATTAAATTAGGTCCCTTCATTTTTTAAATCTTGTGGTTAAGATTAATTTGTAATTAACTTAATATTTTATTCAATATAAACTTGCTGGGGGGTATTTTAGGAAATCAATTCTCAACATACATAACGTGATTCTCTTTGTCTCAATCTCTTTGAATTTTCACACAATCTTCTTTCAATTCTCTCGCAATTCACGATCTGCTCTGCGTCGATCTTCTTCAATCTGCCATCCACGATCTGTGTCGATCTTCTTCATTCCACGTTCAATTCAATTTCGCAATATTCACGTTTAATTCACGTTGCAGCTGGTGTTTCATTCTTTTCGGGCTCATCAGAAGCTGCTGGAGGGGATCAGCCGGCGGCGACGGTGGCGCGCTTGACGAATTGGGTGGCGCTGAGCCTTAATTCACGAGTTCTGCTTCAATTTCTCAATATTCTAACACTCATGGAGAATATCGACAGATTGAGATCCACTTCAACAAATTCTGCGGTTGAAGACGGATTAGGATCTACATCAACACGAGCATTTTGCTACGCCAATTCCGACTCTCGGGCGTGTTTTCGCGCCGTTCAGCCCCTAATCCGCCACAAATTAGTCTCAGATCCGAATCAAATCTTCGGTTTGTCTCTCCGAGCAGCAGCCGACGATCTCTAGCGCTTGATCAGTTCAATTTCGTTCAACAACTCCTCTGAATCGCTGCGCGATGCGCTGGACCAGATCCAGCGCCCTCTAGCCACGATCAAGGCCGAACCGTTCGTGCAGACGAGGACCGACGAGCAGAGGACGAAGATCATGAAGCGGATCTCGGCGGCGGAGGAGGATGTGGACACGTGTTTGGAAGATTTGGGGAAAGTTGGAGCGGTGGCGGAGCTGGTGAAGGTGAAGGTGTACTTGAACGGCGCCAGAGATTTTCTGATCGATTACGCGAGGGCGGTGTGGATGGCCGCGCGATTGCAGATGTTTGAGGCGTATAACGTTGATCGGTGGATGAGGATAATCATGAATAATTATGTGTTTTTGGGAGTATTCTTCCAGTGGGTTTTTGTCGTTGGATTGTTTTGCGCTCTGTTTAGAATTAAGCCTCACCATAAATTACTTCATTCAACTAGACTATTAATTCATTTAGTTACATTATTACTTCATTCACCTAGATTATTACTACTTCATTCAGTTACATTATTTACTTCATTAAAAAAGTATACCACTTCATCACAATAAGATTTTACTTCAATGAACTTCAATTGAGTTATTACTTCAGTCCATTACCTTATTAAATGAGGTTATAGCTTCATCAACATTGACATACATCATAATAAAGTGGAATGAAGTAATAATCTACTGGAATGAAGTGATTAACTATTGGAATGAAGTAATTAACTGTTGGAATGAAGTAATATATTTACTGGATGAAATAATAAACTACTTTAGAAGCTTTTAGCCTGAATTAGTTTATCTAATTTAGTATTGGAAAATTGCCATCACGAGGAAGCTTGATATATTTGACCGAATTGAATAAAAGTGAGAAAATAATTGGTTGTGTTAATCGTTGTGTGTTAATTCATGATTGGTTGTCAAATCCACAGTATTTGAGTTACTTCATGATTGGTTGTGTTAATCTTTGTGTGTGTTTCTTATTTTTTCTTGTTTCTTATTGTTTAGTTGTTAAGCAGACTACTGACAAATGTATACAGTGGAAAATAAAATATTACTTGGGAGAATTGCTCAAAAAAGAAATGCATATATTGCTTGATTCGGGCCAGAGAAGCTTCGAGAACAACTTATCGTCATCCGGTTTGATTTTGAAGGATTTTTGGTGGAAATCGTCGCGGTAGATTGAAGGAATTTTTCAGAGTGAAAAAGAACGGATGGAGAACTGTGTTATATGTATAGTTTGCGAAGAATTAATTTTGTAATGAACTAAATAACAGACGTTATGAAGTTATAACTTCAAATAATGAAGTAATATGAGCTGAACTATTCGTGTGCATAGTTGGCGAAGAATTTTGATTGTAATGAACTAAATAACGCACTTGATGAAGTTATAACCTTAAGTAATGAATTAATATGAACTAAATTGTTTTGGATGCATAGTTTGCGAAGAATTATAATTGTAATAAACTAAATAACATACTCGATAAAGTTATAACCACATGTAATGAAGTAAAATGAACTGAATTGTGTATATGTAGGGGTGAGCAAAAAACCCGAAAACCGAATATCCAAACCGAACCAAACCGAAAATTTGAAATTCGGTTCGGTTTTTTCAGTTTTTCGGTTCGTTTTAAAATTTTGAAAATTTCAATTTTTCCGTTCGGTTCGGTTCGGAGGAAAAAAAATGAGTATGTAATAAATTGAAAATGAATAGATATTTACTTCATTCGAGTAGGATTTTACTTCATTCTAAAATATTATTACTTCATTGGACTACGGTTTTACTTCATTCCAGTATTTGATCAGGTGAACTTTCCTTGCGATTTGATTTTTCTACCGATTGTGATTTAGCCACTGGCCTATGAGTATATTTGACGCCTATGTTGACCTTTTCCCGCGTTGCTTAATGAACTTATTGGACAAAAATCAAAAAACAAATATAAACAGGTGAAGTAAATTAGAATTTCGAAAACTATAAAGCTTCAAACGAGTGTATTACAAGTTACAACAACAAAAAACATTGGATCGACAATGTAATTCAAAATCAAGGAACGTACGAGGAGATTCATGTCCTAATCCAGAGATGGAGAGGAAGTTGGGGTTGGATGGAGATGAAGAAGTAGACGCTGCCATCGATTATTACTTCATCAATGATGTTATTTAGTTCACCAAGAGTTAACCAGTTCAAAAAATATAAACACATATACTCATGCATCTACGCTTTAAATTCATTTTTTACCTTTGGTATGAGGGATTTCTGTCGAATTACTTACATCCTTCTTTGCTTCAGGGAAACGTTCACCTATACAAAAGAAACACATAATAAAAATACAATATATGGCCCACAATTATAGTTAGTTCACTAGAATAGTCTGTTACTTCATCAAATATGATATTTGGTTCATTACAAGTATTATTTCCATTCATATTAGAAGAAACACAGAATAAACATACAACATATGATCCATAGTTATAGATAGTTTATTGAAGGAGTATGTTACTTCATCACAGAGGATATTTAGTTCATTACAAAGTTATTTCTTAATAAAATTAGCAAACAACACAGTTATTTTTATAAACCACAATCCTAAAACCCTAAACACATAAAACACAGTTTATTTCATTCTATAAGTAGTTCATTGGAAAAGTCTGTTCCTTCATCAAGTAGGCTAGTTAGTTCATTACAAATCATTTTACTGTTGTAGATTAGTTTAACTTCATTTTTACCTTGTGGAAGACGATCTCCAGTTATCTGCTTCCTTCTGATTTGATTGTTTTGATTTACCCTTCACCTTACGAGTGTATTGTGTGGCTATGTTGACAAAAATCAGAAACAAATTTACAAATATATGAAGTAAATTAGGTTTTAGAACTCTTCAAAGCTTTAAAAGTGTATTACCTGAGGCAACTGTTCGTCCGGAACGCAATCGACGTCCTTTTTATCTTCTATAGACGTGTTGTGCGTTTCAACCATTTTTGAATCAGCGTTGGATTTGAATTCGCCGTTGTAGTTGTTGAGCTTGACAGCTCGAGATGCTTAATCGTTGATGAAATCGATTTTAGATGAGAAGTTAATTGGATGTAAGCGAAGTCGTATGAAGCGAATCGAGAATAAATTGATTGGGTGTTGATTTCAGTTGAGATGAAGGTACTTACTAGATCTAAGATGAGATGTTGAATCGATCTTCAGTTGATGATGAAATAGAGTAGAGATGGAGATGAAATGCAGATGGAGATGAATCAGCTCTCAATTTTAAGATTTGGAGATTTGGAGAAGAAGAAGTAGCAGCGGGAATGTGAAAGAGTAATTTTGATTTGGATGTGTTTAACCCTAAATGTTTAATCTCAATGCAAAATGACATAAATACCCCTGTGTTGAAGTAATTTGTGTATGTAATGAACTGCGAAAATTAACACTACAACATTTCATCTAATCCATCAAATTTAAGATCTAAGGGCCCAAATTTGTTCTCTAGTTCGGTATATAAGACTGGATTTGTGAATAATGAGGCTCTTATTTTATATATTTACATTTTTGCGTGGTCGTAGCCCAAAATTTTATATACTTAAATTGTATACATTTACATTTTATAGTATATATTATTCGAGAGATGATAAGCTGCACGCTCCTTGTGAGCGCCTCTTGAGCGCCTCTCTCTCTCTCTCCACGTCACCTACTCTTTAATTTCTTAATCTATGAAATTCATCAAATTCAACTCATCTTCCCTTCTTCAATTCCTGAAATCGATACCACCTTCTCTCCATCGATTCCCTTTCGTTTTCTCAATCGAAAGGGAATTGATGAAGAGAAGTTGAAACTGATTTGGATGAATTTCACATATTGAGAAAAACGAAAGAGAATTGAAGAAGTGAGGGCGATATTGATTTGGAAGAATTTCACAGATTGAGGAAAACGATTATCATATTGAGAATTGAAGAAGAGAAGGTGAAATTGATTTGGAAGAATTGCCCTGATTGAGAAAACGAAAGGGAATCGATGAATAGAAGGTGGTATCGATTTCAGGAATTGAAGAAGGGAAGATGAGTTGAATTTAATGAATTTCATAGATTAAGAAATTAAAGAGTAGGTGATATGGAGAGAGTGAGAGAGGCGCTCAAGAGGCGCTCACTAGGAGCGTCCAACATATCATCTCTCCATATTATTCACCAAGATTTTAGGTTGAAGATTATAATAAAATTTGGTTTTCAATAACGAAAAATTTAAGTGATATATTATCTGACAAAGTATTATTTTAATTATATAAAATTAAGTATTATATTTAATTATATTTTTTCAAATTGACACGATCTATTTTTTCAAAGCAAATTTAACTCAAACTGCATTACAGTTGATTTGATATTTATACAATTATATAGGAATAAAATCAGGTTACATTTAGTTATATTATTATATAAATAAAAGTAATAATTTTGATTAAATAGGAGTATAATAAAATTATACAAAAACAAATTAGAATATTTTGTTATCAAAATACATAAGTAATTTTATAATAATAAAACAATTAATTGTAGAATAAATCTAATTTAGTTGGTTAGAATTGAAAACAAATCTTATTACAATCTTCAACTTAAAAGGCTATGAATATGTAATAAATTTTCTAAAGGCTAGGAATCGGATTGGTTTTAATCGGTTATTTAAGGAATGAAGAATGGAGAATTGGTTTTTGGTCTGGTTCTAGTGGTTATGGGATTCTTTTAATCACTTCTCGATTCTAACCGGAACCGACCTGTTTTTTTCCTGGGCCGAATTTAATTTCAATTTTAGAGTTTATAATTTATTAATTTTAATACTTATTATTGTTAAATTTCGAAATTGTTAGTTAACGTGTGTTGATTTCAGTTTTTAGGTATTGATTATTTGATTTATTGAACATTTGTGGATGTTGAACTTTTTAGGTGTTTAATTACTTACTTTGTTAGATTTTGAATTACTGAAAATTTAGGTACTGGATGAGTAATTAATATTGTTGCCTTGATTGTTTGTATGTTGTTGTACGTTGATTTCAATATTTAGGTATTAAATTCATCATTATATTTAGAGTGAACTACAAAAATAGTCTCTGGATTATGCGTTTATCTCGTCAGACAATCTTAGACTTTAAAAATATCCCCAGACAACCCCGGACTAAACGTTTATCTCAAAATTGGTCATTTTTCACTGTTTCGTACCGAAACTACCCTTTTAAGGGTTTGGGCATTTTCGAAAGTTCAAAAAATTCACTTTTTCAGTTGTCAGCACATTTAATGATTGTGCAGGTTGTCTCATTATATTAATAACTCTCTCATTCTCTCTCTCACCTTCTCTACTTCATCTCTCTTCTCTTCCCTTCTTCTTCCTCCCCTTCCTTCCTTCTGCAAAGGTCAAGAAAACATCTCGACTCAAGAAATGAATCAAAATGTCTACGCTGTCTGTTATGCTGGAGGAGGCGGGACTGGTTGTAGGTGGCTCCGATTTGAGTACGAAAATTGTTTGTGCCAGCAAAGAGCGATTCTTAAAATCGTTGTCGACCCAATAAAGGAATCTAATGGAATGTTGTATTTCGTTTGCGAGAAAAAGGGCAAGATTGGAGGCTGCAAGTATTTTCGGTGTTGTCATCCCAAGTGTGTGGATTTTGAAGGCTGCAATTACTTGGTTGAGCATGATGGGCGTGAAGACGAAGTTGGAAGACAAGGTGAAGTTGATTCCGAATTATCTCCAAATCATGTTGAAGGTGGAAGTAAAGTTAAAGATTGTATTTTGGTGTTATTTGTTGGGTTTTCGTTGTTTGTTTCATTTGTAGCCATTATGGTGAGTTTGATGAAGTAGGTTTTCACCCGTAGATTGCAGTTTATGGGAAAAAATTTGGTGAAGTAGTGCGTGAAACTTGGGAAGAATTGTAGTGTTCCAATTCAATGTAATTTGATTTTGATGTATGTGTTCTAGGTACTGAGTATTAATTTTTGAAGTTTCACGTTTGTTTCAGATATTGTGATTGCAGTTTGTGGGGAAAAAAATTGGTGATGTAGTTCGTGAAAGTTGGGGAAGAATTGTAGTGTTCAAATCAATGTAATTTGATTTTGATTTATGTGCTCTAAGTACTGAGTCTTAATTTTTGAAGTTTCAAATTTGTTTCAGATATTTCTAAATTGAGTTATGAAATTAACCATGGCATGGGTGAATGGGTTAGAGAATTTCTAACAGTTAACTAGTTAGAGAATGCGCTGGAGATGTTACTGAAATAAATCTTGTTGAAATAATATCGGATGTAGTACTCGACTTAATCAACACAAATAATATCATTCGAGGTACTAGGACAATAAGCAATAAATAATATCATATTTGATACCTGATAGTTATATCCGGTGTAGTCCCAAATTTTAATATCATATTGGGTTTGAAGAAATATCAATTGTAGTCCCTAGTAGAGTACTGTACATTGTAGACTGTTGACAATTTTAACTTTTTCCCCCAAAATGCAAACGAAACTAGATTTCCAGCATTAATTAATTGCCAGACGTTGGACATTTCGAGTGTAAAATGCTTATTTCATATTTCTACTTCGGACAGAGTGATTTTCATATTCTCTTTTTTATTCCGAGAAAGAGTCGAACTCTTTTTTTCAATCAAACTACAACATCACAACCTTCAAACCTTCAAAATTAATATAATTCCTAACTTACACCTTACAAACACATAATCAAATAAAATTCACGCCAATAAAAGATTTCCCCTGAACTCACTAACTGCAGTCTATCTAACAAATCAACTTCGTCTGGCCTCTCCCCCAACCCCACCTTCGCGCCAAATCTGCCAAACCAAGTTAAAATCTACACAATTTGGATAACACCACCGAAATTAAATGTTTGCCCTTTTTCTCACAACAATCCATTTCAGTCGAGATGTTGCGTCGACATTTGCAGAATAAGAGAGATGGAGGAGAGAAGGTGAGAGAGAGATGGAGGAGATAGATACTTCAGAATCAACTTCGTCTTCTATTTCCAACTTCGTCTTCACGCCCCAATGCTCAACCAAGTAATTGCAGCCTTCAAAATTCACACACTTGGGATGACACCACCAAAAATACTTGCAGCCTCCAACCAACCTTACCCCTTTGCTTGCAAAAGGAATACAACATTCCATTTGATTCCTTTCTTGAGTCGAGATGTTTTCTCGACTTTTGTAGAAGGAAGGAAGGGGAGGAAGAGGAAGGGAAGAGAAGAGAGTTGAAGGAGAGAAGGTGATAGAGAGAATGAGAGAGTTATTGATATAATGAGACAACCTGCACAATCATTAAATGTGCTGACAACTGAAAAAGTGAATTTTTTGAACTTCTGAAAATGCCCAAACCCCTAAAAGGGTAGTTTCAGTACGAAATAGTGAAAAAGGATCAATTTTGAGATAAACGCTTAGTCCAGGGTTGTCTGGGGATATATTTAAAGTTCAGGATTGTCTGGCGAGATAAACATAGTCCAGGGACTATTTTTGTAGTTCACTCTTGTATTTATGATGTGTGTTGCATTGTTAGTATTATTTTTTTTGGTACTGAATTATTTAAATTTTTATCCGAATTAATTTAAATTAATATCGGATGAAAAACCAGTTCTTTGGTCCTACGCTACCGAGCAATTTTAGGTTCCAGTTCTGATTTCTGAATTTATATATAAATATGCAACCGGCTAACCAGTCCGGTTAGAACTAAACCAATCGAATAAGAAGGTCTAATGCGACCAACTAATTCCTATCAAACAATTAATTACCGTGATAATAAAATCCCAAAAATGACTGCAATTTTTTGCTTTAGTTCTATTCGATCGACGATGTCGAGTTAAATTTTCACATTACTACTTTTTACCACTGGTATTTCCCAAATTGAAGTTAAATTCGAATTATACTTCTCTCAATCGGGAAAATGGGAATAAAGATATCGTTGCACAAATTAATTCAGGCTATTTAGTTCAGCTAGAGCTGAAAAATTGGTATTGTAGAACTAGAAAAAGCAAATCGAATTATAAATCGGGAACTTGAATAATGCTCAAAACTGTACAAATTCTTGGTTCTTCATCTTCTTCATCCGCCTGTTTTTCCAGATTAAAGAAACCTTATTCGAATTTCAAGTTAATTTCAAGAAACCCCATTTTAGCCAAATCCCCCAAATCACATTTTGGCGCTTTTCGATTTCGAGAAGCTCGCTTTTTCCGAGCCTTTCAAATGTCGCACGCTCCAGATGGTGGGCCATCGCCCCCTTCAACGTCTACCGCACTTCACTCAGCTGTGAGCGTTTATTTTTTACTAATTTGTATTTATTTTATTTCCAGTATTTACTTTGTTAATTCAATGTTTTATGTATTGATTTTGGTTATTTAGTTTGTTGATTTGGTGCTATGGTGAATTACTTAGGTTGCAATACAATAATCCTTGGCTGATTAGACTTGGATTTGAACTGTAAAGTTTGATGCATCTAGTTTAGTCTATACTTGAATGAATTTATTGGGATG
Organism: Salvia hispanica; assembly: GCF_029641045.1. Classification (NCBI taxonomy): domain Eukaryota; kingdom Viridiplantae; phylum Streptophyta; class Magnoliopsida; order Lamiales; family Lamiaceae; genus Salvia; species Salvia hispanica. The sequence continues at coordinate 56,745,329 of NC_142694.1, forward strand.
TTTATAAGAAATGCTGGTGGTTACAACAATAGTTCAACCGAAGTTATTGTAAATGCTGAACAATTAGCTATTGCATATTGATCATTAAGTGTTTGGTGAGCCGTGGCTCTTGGTTTTAAGCGGTATCTTTTCCTCAATTCGTTTGCAACATGATATGCTGCGGGATAATGACTTCGATTGTCTTATTGAGGGATGAGGAGGGTGGATTTAAGCTAATATTGGTTCTGATGTCAGCAGGGGTTTACGAGGAAGATCAATTTCTGTCAATTGTGCGGTGGCCCAACCAAACATGAGGTGCCTGATGGGGAGGAAAAGACGAGAGCTATCTGCACGCGGTGTGGGAAAATTGCGTATGAGAATCCCAAAATGGTATGAAGAGACGAAGGTTTACAAGCATGGATTATAGTAACTTTTATGGAACTCTTCGTGTATTGCCATTATACATTACACGAATCATCTATGTGAAAATATGTTAATTTTCTAGTGAAATTTCAGATTGCTACTGCCCTAGTTTATCTTCATCGAAGCAATTTTTTGTGCTTAGGATGATCACATTTTCTTGCATATCTTGATCACACTAGTAACTTTTTTTCGGGTTAATACTAGGTTGTGGGTTGCCTCATTGAGCATGAGAACAAGATACTGCTATGTAAACGGAATATCCAACCTTCTCATGGCCTCTGGTATGCATTTCCACATGGAATTTCGTTTCAAAAGAGATTCGTATTATCATATATTATGTCAAGATGTTATTTTTTTCTGCATATGAAGGACGCTTCCTGCTGGTTACATGGAGATTGGGGAGTCAGCCTCTGAAGGGGCAATTAGGGAAACGTGGGAGGAAGCAAATGCACAAGTCGAGATCCTGTCACCATTCGTTCAGCTGGACATCCCCCTTATTGGCCAAGTAAGACGTATTCTTCATATGGATTTGTCACTTGCTCTCCGTGTCTATGGTCTAGAATGGTGTCGGGCATCCCCTTTTTGGGCGCGTGCTATGCTGCTACTTATCTGCATTGTTCGCGTTTATGGTAATGATTGGTTCCGTGTTTATGAATGATGCTGACAGACTTATGTAATATTCCTGGCGAAGTTGAAGAGACCTCACTTTGCACCGGGTCCAGAGTCATCGGAATGCAAGCTTTTCGCGCTTGAGGATATTCCATTCGATTCTCTGGCATTTTCCTCCATGCTGGTCACCTTAAACTTGGTGCGTACATCTACCGGTTATCTCAAAGAATCGTAGTCCCTTCTAATTTACCTTCTATATGATGGTTTTTACAGTATAAGGAAGATAAGAAATCGGGCAGAGCCAAGTTTCACTACGGCATCATAAACAAACGGTAATTTCCTTAAATCTACGGGCATTAAAATCTCGTTATACTTGGAAGTTTGTCCATTAACCTTTGATGGATGTTTACAGGCCCGGAACGAGCCCGTCTGAGATCCATGAGTACACTCTGGATAGCCATATGAGATGTTGAAAACGGCCCACGGTGGAATGTAGAGTTGATTGTAGGTACATAGTTCATTCATGTATATCTTGTGCACAAAACAAACGATCTTCCCCTTTGATGTTTTATACTCTTCACAAGTCTTTTCTGACTCACTTTGTTCCCCCCATCATGTTTTTGATTGATTAATATCAATGTAAACTCCTCCATTTCAAACAATGCAGTGCAAATTAAGATTGCAGAAATTTATAACATGAAATTTCCAGAGCAGACTAAAGTCGTGAAGCATAAGTAACGACTTTAAGGGTATGTGTGTTTGTTACTACTGAAATAGAAGGATGCATTAACACAACAAAACAAACATAAGCCGAGATATTAATCCTCACAATGCTGCGGTACTCGTCTTCAACCACTACCAATTACCAAAGAGCTGTTACATAATCAAATCTACTTTTGCACAGCTAGTAGAACCCAAAAAGTTTCACAAAATCACACCACGCCGACACTACAAGGACCCTCACCCTGTTTTTCGCAGCTCGGCCTCACCGTGTGCGAAATGGCACCTCTCCCCAAACGTGCACGACCCTTTTGTGAAGTTCTCACAGAGCTTCGTCTTGAAGTTGCTACCAGTGGAAGCCGGTCCCCCACCTCCTCCAAAGCCCTTACCAGGCCCACTCCCTGGCCCAATGCTGACGATCAGCTCCCTCACCATCGCACTAGCTTGTTGGATTTGTTCGAATGTGCCTTCGAGCTCGATGTTTCTGAGATTTGGATCAGTCTCATGGTCTCTGATTGATAGCTTGGCCCCCGTTTGCCGGCATATCTGCTTAGAGTTCACTCCTCCTTTCCCGATGACAGCGCCAGCAAGGGAAGCATCCACACTGATCTTGGCAGTGGCTGATGCGCCGAAGCTGGCTGGAGGTGGTGGTTCCATTCGGCCGCCACCAAACCTACCGGGCATGGGTCCACCACCACCACCACCACCACCACGATGATCCTCATGAGATGGTGCAATGGGTTTACCGAGCTCCCATTCCCCATGTGCGAAGTGGCATTTGTCTCCAAATTTGCAGCCTCCTTCAGTTTTGAATTTGTTGCATACTTTGGTTTTGACGGCACCTGGAGCAGCACCATTCTGGCCATGCTGGCCATGCATGGGACCTCCTGCCGTTCTGGGGGTTGGAGCGGGGGCCAAGTTCATCATCTGAGCAACAGCATTATAGCCACCAGGAACATAGTGGAGGAAGTGGCAATTCTCACCAAAGGGACAACCAGAAACGCTGCAGAAACAATGCAAAACTAATTACATTACACGACTGCTGCAGAAAGGTCTTAGTCGCTCAGCAGGAAAACAATGAACCCCTTATCATTTTCCCGCAGAAAGCACTCATACAAATATACTAGTCATTCTTGCCAAAAATAATATAACTGTCTTCAGCATTTTCAAAATAGAATGTGCATACATAAGACAACTATTAGCTTCATGCCTACTTAGCATTAGTCCCTTTGCAAGTGTTTTTTTTTCATTTAAGAAGAATTATCACAAATAAATCACCAGTGACATGGAAGGATAAGGACAATCAATGATTAGAGAACTGGACACTAAATAGATGTTTCACATATCCTCCAAAAATTCCTTCTTCCAGTATGAAGGATAACCTTTTGCAATTAGAGCCTTAAAGGAACTTAGGACCTTAGTGCAATTAGAGCCTTAGAGGTGACCCCAGTAACCAAGATCATCAAGAATGGATACCAAAAGTCCCTTTCTTTCATCAATTGTCAAATCTTGCATAATCATATAATATGTTCGTTGATGGCAAAGACTTGACATTTTCCATCTATCTATCCACATCACATACAGCGAGAAAATTCAGATTAAGGCAAGGCCAAAACATAAAAAATCCAACCAAGCTATTCATTACACGACTATGAAAACATACAACACTGTTACTCAATACAGTGGATGAATTATTCCAGCATCTTATTTGAACTGAGTAATAAGCTACTAAGATAATTAGATGAGTAATTATTCCAGCATCTTATTTGAACTGAGTAATAATCATATTCATATCAAGTAGGCCATAGAAACTTAATGCACATCATATCTGGATAATGATGCTAATAGTGTGCATTGGTGAAGAAATACTAAAATCAAGTAAGAAAATGGTTATTGAACTTCTTCATGACAACACAACTCATGTTGCGCTCAAGAACAAACCTTAGTGTTGACTATAACCAGACATGCTAGCTAAAACACTACAAAGTTTTATTGGAACTAACATTAGTGCCTGCCTGTTGAGTATTAAAGTATTAAAACTTTGAATATTATGATTAGGTAGGTTGAGATTTGAACCTGAAAAACTTCGTGCATGGCTTCGATTTGCTTCCTATACCACTTGATAAGGAGTCCATTTCTGTTGCAAAACATTAATTACTTTTTCTCAGTTACAGTTGCATTCATTCTTACCATTGCTCATATGATACTTAATAATACCAATGACACTAACTTTGCACCCAAAATTTTAGAAAAAACTCTTGAAAAGTTAACAATATTTACTGCTACTTACTGTGGATAAGTGATATAATCCACAATAACTGTACCGAGATCATCACATTGCGTAGGTTTCACATTAAAAAACACACAAAAAAAAAATCCAAATAAATTATCCAGTAAAAAAGATAAAGTTCTTATTTTTAAACTAGCAGCTACTAGTATATCAAATCCAACTAATAGTACTACTTCTTTGCATAATTTCCCGCCACGGCCACAAGAAAAACAATAAATTTTCAGCTTCGCTAAAAAGTTCAAACAAGTAATAACCTTAGCTAGCTGCAAGCAATTCAATTTAGAACTCCAAATAAATGACCGAGAAACACCTCTACTTAAGCTTTACAATGGGAAAAAAAGAAGACAAACAGGCTAATTGTGGTTAACATTGAGCTAATCATGGGGAGAATTGAGGAACGCCCAAAGTTGAAGCGCGAATTGAAACCTAACTGGCAGCAATATATACCTGGCTTAGATTTCTTGAAACCGCCTCCATTAGAAAATTCAGGTCTGCCTCGTTTGCGAGTATCCATAGCTCACAGATCCAAAAACAGTGCTCTCCTAATACAAAAAAAATAGGGGAAAAACCTACAAACTGGCGAGTAAAAGGTAATTTAAGAAGCTAAGTAAGAAGAAAGAGTAGAAAAGAGAGTAAAACAACCAATTAATTGGTCGAACCCTAATCCTACTCTGAAACTAGGGTTTGTGTCAAAGCTAGAGAGATGGGAGAGAAAGGGAGAGGGATAGCGGCTACTCTGCCAGTATTTACTCGAAAAGGGGGGCTTGCAAAATTAATATCGATAAGGGTGGAGGACTTTATTTATAATTTACCATAAGTTATGGTGTCTGCTTGGAATAAAAAATTTTGTGTGACGAAACGAAACGATGATTCAAATCTGGGATTTTGAGATATCACGTGCTCTACCGCAGTCACGTGCTGAGCTAAATGGGCCGAATCTTTTAAAAATAGCTATAGTCAACTGGATTAACCCAATATAGCTTCATCATATGTTACTGTTTCTGATCATTGATCACTATAGTTGGAGTAACAAGTTTCTTTTCATATTTAGTAATAGTATAATTGTTTCTCTCTTTTTTTTTATCCACATTTAATTAATAATATTTTAATTATTTTTTATTTTATTCATTTCACATTTAGATTCTTTACAGTCTCTCTGTCCCATTAGAAATGCAACACTTTCCTTTTTGGATTGTCCCACTAAAAATAAAACGTTTCCTAAAATGAAAACATCACTCTCTCTACTTTTCCTTCTCTCTTACTCTACTCTCTCTTTATTAACTCACAAAGGGTGTCTCTAATGGCGGACGTCCCGATAGGACGTCGCCGACGTCCGACCGGACGTCCGTCGTAGTGGGTGGGAAGGGCGCCCACGCCCGTCCCGAGTGCCCGTCGGATGGCCTCGCCCCTCGCATCGACGTCCGACCGGACGTCCGCCACTGTGGCGAAGGTCGGACGTTCCGGTCGGACGTCCGCAATTTTTAAATTAAAAAAAAAAACTCTATAAATAGGGCTCCCCCAACTTCATTTCATTTACACTACTTGTGTTGACAAGTTTCTCTCTTTAACCTCTTTTTTCAATTATCTATAATGGCGAGTAGTCGTACGGGTGGTAGTGGCGGAGGCGCTAGTGATAGTGATGGTGATAGTGATGATGAATTGGATCTCGCTGTGCAAGAGGCGATTGATCGATTGCTCCGGCAGACGCAGCAGCGGCGGCAGCAGGCGGTGGCGGTACCTCGGCCGATCCATCGCCGACGGCATGTACCCGGGACCACATTGCTGCACATATTCGGTTGTATGAGGACTACTTTGCTCCGCAGCCGCGTTTTGGGGATGCCTTATTCCGCCGACGTTTTAGGATGCATCGTCCTCTGTTTATGCATATCGTTGGTGCTTTAGAGAGAAGGTATGAGTTTTTCAGGGTCAGGGAGGATGCGGCTGGCAAACCCGGACACACGCCAATACAGAAGTGTACGACCGCAATCAGGCAACTGGCGTACGGAGGCCCGACCGACATGTTCGACGAGTACCTCCACATTGGGGAGTCTTCAGCCGTCGAGTGTCTGCTGAATTTTTGCGCGGGCGTTAGATCGATATTCGGGGATCAGTATCTTCGGCGTCCGAGCCCCGAAGACTGCCAGCGGCTGATTAATATGCACAGGTCGGTGCACGGGTTCCCTGGGATGTTGGGCATCATCGATTGTATGCATTGGGAGTGGAGGAACTGCCCCGCCGCCTGGAAGGGGATACACACTTCCGGCTTCAAAGCCAAGCATCCCACGATGATCCTTGAAGCTGTAGCTGAATACCGGCTTTGGATATGGCATGCTTATTTTGGAGTGGCCGGGTCGAACAACGACATCAACGTCCTCCAGTCGTCGCCCCTGTTCAACGATCAGTGCAATGGCGTTGGTCCCGCCATCAGTTTCGTTGCCAACGGCAACCAGCACAACATTAGATACTATTTGGCGGATGGGATATACCCAAACTGGCCCGTCTTTGTGAAGACGATCAAGCATGCGATCGGGCCAAAGAAGTCCTACTTTGCGACCCGGCAGGAGGCAGCGCGTAAGGAGATTACTATTTGAATTACCAAGGTAATATATTCTTAAACTAAAAGTAAACGGAAATTTTATTAAACAAATATTATTTCTAATAAGTTAACAAATATTTGATTTATATTGAGAATTCTCAGGTATATTGTTGTATGAAGATTACTATTTGAATTACCAAGGAAGACCTTCTTTCATTCTCACAATTTTATTAAAAGGTATTGTCACAGTGAAAGAAGGTCTTCCTTGGTAATTCAAATAGTAATCTTCATACAGCAGTATACCTGAGAATTCTCAATATAAATCAAATATTTGTTAACTTATTAGAAATAATATTTGTTTAATAAAATTTCCGTTTACTTTTAGTTTAAGAATATATTACCTGGGATGGTGGGTGGACTCTTGATACTTCCATTTTTGTCAAAGATATCAACTTTGAACATTGCATTGTCGCTATATAGGAGAACTAAACTATCTTCTGCTTCAACTTTGTTATCATCAAGAAATTCTTTCCAACCATTTGTTAAGACATAATGATTGTGCTTATAATGAGCTTCGATTTCCCATTGAAGTGGAGTTGAATCCATTGCTATTTTGTTATGGCTTGGAATGTTGCAGTTTGCAAATTCTGTAGGTAGTTTCTGTAAAAATTTAACAAATTTGTTTTAGTTAATTAATAAAGTAATGAATAGGTTTTTACAGTTTAATAAAACAATAGAAACTGATTTTGAATATTACCATGTCATTTCGTTTGATTGTCGTGTATCTATGTATGCAGAATTTTGGTGTTACTCCCAAGCTTGTGTTTGTGGATGATATTTGGCTTGAAGTCGACATTTTCAATCTGTAGTTGTTTTCTTTGAGAGAAGTCTTAAAAGGGGAATGAGAGTTGTGTGATTTGAAACGATTGGTTGGTAATGTGAATAGTCTGATGGGTTGGGAATGTTAATAAATTAACAGGGATGATGTAATGAGTATGGGAATATTCTGAATTTTAAAAATAGGGTTTTTGTTTTCAAATCGTATTTAATATAGGATTGCAAATATATATAATTATATTTTGTACATTCATTTGATATTATTATTAGTAAATATCTCGAATTTGTTTAATGATTTATTTATTTTTTGTTGGAATCGAGTAGTTTATTGGACATCCCAAAAAGAAGTTAATAGATAGACTTTGAATCTCTCACATGAGAATTATTAATTATTGGCAAATTTATTATATTTAATTGAATGTTTTTTCTTTTGAAAATTCAAGTTTAAATTTTGTATTGCTTTTGATATACTACAAAAGATGTGGCATTTGTCAAATGATAAAGAAGAATTGATTAAGTTATTCCCGTTATTAACATCATCTCGAATTTGTTTAATGATTATATAATAATTGTGAATACAGTTGATTAAGTTAAGAATTCCTTTATTAAGTGATATCTAGGTTGATTAGTACTCCCTCCGTTCCACAGTAATAGAGACATTTCATTTTGCGCACTCATTTTGAAAAAATAATTATAAATAGTTAAAGTGGAGAAAAAGTAAAGTAAGAGAGAGAATATTGTAGATAAGAGTACTCTTCTCTACATTATTTTCTCTCTTACTTTACTCTCTCTCAACTTTAACTATTTAATATCATTTTTCCAAAATGAGTGCTGAAAATGAAATGCCTCTATTACTGTGGAACGGAGGGAGTATTTCTTTTTGTGGGGTCCAAACAGAAACAATGTTAAGTTATTTCCCTTTTTTGCCAAAAGAATAAAACATCCAGTCATTTTTACGTAATGCTCTTTGTATCCCACAATAATAGTCACTCTCATTCTTGTCCTTTAAGAAATGTAAAGAAAAGTTAGTTGGAAAAGTTAGTGGATTGTGGGACCTATTTATTATTTATGGTAAAAACTGTGACAATAATTTTGGGATGAATTGAAATGGAAAAGAGTGACAATTATTTTGGGATGAATGGAGACATGGAGTAATTCCTAGGAGTACTTTTTTCTCTATGTTATTAACTTTTCAGTTCCGAGATTTGTTTTTTTGTTTTATTCAGAGATATTTTAACTCAGGTTTTTGAATCAAGAATAAATGTTTGTATATTTTGATTTTATGAATGATTAAATTTATAGTATATACTGTATATTTTTCGTAGTATGTATTGATATTATTTTACATAGGTACAAGTCAGTTTTGACAATGCATGTATTTTGGGAAGATATGTTTTCTTGAGGTTGGAGATTGCGTATATATTAGCACCGATTAGGAATGAAAATATATTTTGGATTTTGTCAATATTGATGTGAAAGTGTAGTCAGTATGTCGTAGGGTCATAATGGATTTGTGTAGTAGTTGTCATTATTATATGTGGATTTGTTTTAGATTTGGTTAATTTTCAACATTGAATGGATTTGTATTGTTTATTTACTATTGACGGAACAAATTAGTAACGGAACAAATATTTAGATTTAAATTTATTTGGAAAATTTGAATATATAGTACTCCATATATGATTTGTAATGGTGGTAATAATTTGAACATATATGTATTTGGAAAATTTGAATATATAGTACTCCATGTATGATTTGTAATGGTGGTAATAATATTATTATAAAAAATAATAATATTTTAAACAATATATAAATGTAATTCATATTTTGTTTAGCAAATCATATAGTACTACTAAAATATTAGCAAAATATCCAATGCAACAAGTTAAATATATATACATAATATAGTTACAATAATTTGAAGCGAGAATGAAAGTTTGTATTTTGTTTATTTTGATTTTGATTGGATGAATGGATAAATTTATACTAATAAATATTTGATATCGTAGTATGTATTGATAATATTTTATATAGATATATGTCACTTTTGACTATGCGTGAATTCAGGGAAGATTTGTTTTATTGAGATTGAAGATATTTTACCATATCCGATGAGATATGAAAATTTTTTTGGATTTTATCAGTAATGATCAATTGGCGACAGAGTCATAATTGATTTCAATAATAGAGTAGTTGTCATTATTATATGTGGATTTGTTTTAGTCAAAAATAATTAGCAAAATAGGCAATGCAACAAGTTAAATATAAATCCATAATATAGTTACAATAATCTGAAGCAAGTTTAATAGATTGAAGTTGGTCAATCATTCATACGTAATCTGCAAGATATTTGGGACGAGAAGTTTTCCGAGGTACTCTAGACTGTGATGATGGAACAATGTTTTTCTTTTTTGTTGTTGTGGTGGCATTGTTGGATTTTCCAATTTTTTTAGTTGCTTCATTCGGTGGTGGTGTAAAATCTGCAGCAAGATAGGTCGTGTTAGTATATATACAATAATAAGTAATATTATCATTAATTAATTTGATAAGGATATAGAATAGAACAATGATTAAAAAGAATCACACCTTTAGGGAAATTAACCTTCATCCGAATACCATTGTTTTCAGAGAAACTTATTATGAATGTATCCTCACCAACATATATGAAAGTCAATAAAGTATCAATTCCAATGTTGTTATCAAGCAAAAATTTCTCCCAACCCATTGATAGATAAGTTCTGATATGGTGGCGTTTTTTCACTTTTTCTAAGTGACCCATTCTGAATTTGGAGAAATTTTTAGGATGCATTTTTCTGGTATTATATTTCCGTATGAATCTTCAAACTGTTGTGGAAATACCTGTGATATACAAGTGACATATAAAAGTTATATAAATAATTAAACCGCTATTTGAATTATCTATAATAATAATATAATGATTATTGAAAATGTAGACATCATTCTAAAGTAAACGATGATTATTTAGGTCAAATGTATGATTAAAGTTAATGTAACGTTTAAATAATAGTTTGGCTACATTAAAGGTTGAAAAAAAAAATTTAGAAAACTATTCTGCAATATAATTATAAATATTTTTTAGTAAAATCTGATATTTTGTATGATGTCACAAATAATATTGCTAATAAAATTACAGATTCTATTTTTATTATTGTAAAGTAAAAAAGGATTGAATTCTTCTGATGATGAGCATAATATTCAGTGTCATACTAAATAATTAAATATATGTTCATCTACTATATCAATTATGTGCTACATGTAAACCATATTTAGTATCAACTAGAGATTGTTATATATTTATGTAACATGAATAAATATTGAATTTCTACTCGCGATAATCATGACATTAATTAAAATATTTGTTGCGGATGAAATATATAAATTGTAAAGTAAACAATTCTTACCATCATTTTTGCATGTTTGGAAGGGTTGTACACTTTGTGGAAAGTTGGTCTCCATTCGCATAATATTGCTATTGTTTCAGACCAAACTTTGGTTGTGCTATAATATTCAAAATAACAAATGTCAGGTTTTATATGTTGATAGGAAATTTTGAATTTATTTAAACAGATGATGTTAAAGATGAATGAAGTAATATGGTAATAAATTTTTTTCTTAAATATTTAAATTCTTACCGTGTTATCTCTTTAGAGTCCTCATCTTCATCTTCTTATACTGCCTTCATTTTATTTTTTTCTTGCGATTTTTGGTTTGACTTTTGTTCCAATTTGCTTGGTTGTGGTGTTAGAGTAATGAAGTCTTCAGGATTGTATGTTGCTCCATCTTCAATCCAGCCATAGCACGGGCGATTAGCTCTCGAAGTGTCTGGGTGTGTATAGTTTGACATTGTATGTTGAACAAATATTATTTTGGTAGCAATATGAAGTATTAGTAGTATATTACTAATAAATAGTAGGAGTTTTTGTTATACGATATGATTAGTTGTGAAATGACATGCGGTCAGTTTTTGCTATCAATGTAGACATTTTGTCTTTTCAATATCTTTTACAAGAGCTGGCAGTCTTTTTATTTATTTCGACTGTTTTCAGTATATATATTTAGAACTTAGTCATGAATTAGATTTGTGTAAAATTCAAATTTTGAGTTAAAATTTATTTGAACTTAAAGTTGGACTGAGATTACGTATTATTTAGTTGAGGTTCAAATTATAAACAAAATATATGTATAATTCAAGTTTTGCACCTAAAACTTTATTCATGTACTATAAAGTAGAAAAACTGAAATTTGTGATTTAATTAGCTGATTTTAATCTTTGTGGGATAAGTCATATTTTGATCAAAGTTAATTATTTAATGGTTGTTTACCCTTAATTTAATACTAATGTAATTTTATTTTGAATTACAATATGCATACAATAAGATTTGCATTTATAATTTTAATTTAATGCTATTAGTAGTACTTCTGTCGTTTCAAGTAATTTAATTTGTACTACCAGAGGTCCATACAATATGTATTGGATTGAACGTGTCATCATTGAGTAAATAGAGGGTCAGGGTGATATTATTAGTGGTATACATAGGGTTCTATATTTATAGATGTAATAATTAACTGTTATTGCCTTTTGTAGGTTCATTAATGGTTCGTTGTTTTCAAGATAAAATTGTATGTTTTGTTACTAGGAGTACTATTAATTATAGAGATATATAGAGACGCATGTATACTGAATTGTAAGAAGAAATATACGTTGTATGCTACCCTATATGTAATTTACTGTGTGTTATATAGTACGATTATAGTGGACATTTAACATTGATTTTCAAATTTATATTAAATGTAAATTACTTATAATCCATCCGTTATATGTTAATAGTCCTTTTTCTATGTTGTAGAGTTTTGAATTAAATGAGTCTTTTATGTTTTTGCCAAAAATTAGTATTCTCCTTTATTGTATTTTGTCTTTGTTTGTTTTAATTTATTGATTTATTCTCTCTATTGATTTCAGGTGTGTTATTTAAAATTATTGGTAACTGTGTCTACTTTAAAAAGTATCGCTGTGCTCTTGCCGATTTATTTTCTCCTTTTCCTTTCTCTGTTAATAGTGAAAAACATTTCTTAGAAGATTTTCAGTTTCAACGCAAAGAAAAGCAAACAGAGGTAAAAAATTTTATTGTTTTGCTTGAGGAGGAAAATTTTGTATTGTTTACAAAAATTGGTAGTATTTCAAAGTGATTACTTATAATAAATTTTATACGAAAAAACCCTTAAATATTTGAGGTATTCAAACTTTTAATGGATACTGTAGGAGTACTATTTTAAGTTTGTAATTGTTTGTATAATAAAGTCTGATTTTTTTGTAGTATAAAATGTCAACCTCTGATGGGGAATCTTCTTCAAGCCCTAGCTTTGATGTGCAGCCGAAGATCTGCGTTCATGTGAACAGGAATTTCAATTTAAATACAGATCTTAAAATTAGGATTCCATTCTCTGATTATAATGCCATTTATTAAAATATTGTTTATTGAAATAATTATTTGATATTATTTTTTTTATTTTTTTATTTTAATAGGTACTGCCTCCTAATTTTCTAGGAAGTGATTCGTGTTTAATACCTAGAGAGTGTAAAATAATGATGTTTTCCACTCAATTTCAATGGGAAGTTGAAGTTTATTTTCGTCACAGATGTTATTATTTGTTATATGGATGGAAGAATTTTATTACTGAGAATAACGTTGTAGTGGATGACACTATAACTTTGGAGTACAAAGGTGGTGGGTTGTTCATGGCTGATATCTACGCGAGTTATGGCTTGATTAAACCTGCACCAAGATTACCAAGTAATTATTTTAACTACATATAAGTTGATTTCAATTTAAATATGTATAATGTTTATTTATATTTAATAATTGAATCTTATTGTTGTGATTTTAGGTATTCTACAAAGTTCAGCATTCCTTCAGAATCGTTTGCATGGACCTTCTTTTAGTATAGTCATACAAGAAGAAAAACGTTATGAATTGGTAATTTTTGATATTGTATGATACTCTTTACTACTATAATATATTACTCTTTATTAGTAATAATATTATTTATGAGTAAGGTATGTTTCTAATAGTTTATTAATAATATATTTCGTTTTATATATTTGTTTATCTAAAATATGTTTTTTATCAAACTAAACCTTTTAGATTAACATATTTTGATTGTTTCAATTATTTTATGTATGATTAAAAATTTTAATTTGATTATGATATTGATATTTTGTTTTTCAAATGTAGGAACTACCATTTTCATTTTGGAGACAACATCTACCTGAAAGGGAATTTCATCAAGTTGTTCTTACGAGTGATTGGCGATATTTTTCTATGAAAGTAACATAATGTGATGATGATTTGATAATTTTGTATAGTGGTTGGAGAATTTTCTATGATGAAAATGGTTTGGAAATTGGGAGCATAGTTACTTTTATGCTCTTACCAGATCCATCCATCACTTTCAAGGTTACTATTGAACCATGATATTTCAAACTTTGATGATGTACATTATTTTCATTTTTTGTGTAATTTTTGCTTGTCATAATTCTAAGATGTTTGTGTTTAATAGTATGAGTGTCTAACTAATTAATAATTATTTCGTATGATTATATGTTCAGCTCTATGGTTTTGAAAGGTTGTAGATGTTGGATTATCATCGTGGTATTAAGATGGAAGTTTTGGCGTTGTAGCTCATACAGTATGTTTATATGTATAAAAAGTTATAACAGATTCCATGATACTACATTGATGTTAGTCATTTATACTCTAATATTTATCGTAGTGATTGAATCCATGATATATTGTATTCGATTATGCGTGTATGTATGAGATATATTTTGGATTTTAGAGTTTCAATGTAAAAGAAGAATTGTCAATTGGTGGTAGTGTAATTATGAATTTGAACAGTTTTTGGCATTAAGATTTGTCGATTCGTTTTAGATTTTGTTATGTTTTCAATGTGGTTCAGTTGTTTAGTTTTGTGTATGTTATATATTTTTGTATGCATTGAATGATATTTATATTTATATTTATATTTAATTTTTATATTTTGAATAACTGGATGAATAGTAGTAGTAGTATTAAGTCGATACTTTACTTACAACAATTTTGAAGCAATTTCGACGGATTTAATATTATACTAGTTTTCATATTGTACTTATAACAAGATATTTATGTTTAACCATATAAAAATAGTAACTAATACAAGAAAATAATATCATATATAATAGTCAAATAAGGTATGTTGTATAATAGTGTATTGATAGTAATAAATATAAAAGCATAAATCTACTTTATTGGTTAAAACTTAATAACGAGGGATGGTGCATAAATATAAAGCATAAATATTGGTTAAATAAGCGACTTCTTCCTAAATTCCTCCTTAAAACCGAGAATTTAGGGTGTAGGTTATCTCTATACCATTACCATTTGATAAATATTTCTATATCACTATATTATTGAAATTTAACAAATATTTTTTGCATTTATATGTAATCTGCAAGATATGTATTTACCCCAGTTTCTGCACTATTATTTATATAGTTTAACATAATTCATGATATATTTATGTAGTTTAGATGTTTATATTCGTAGTAAATATTGTGTCATTGATAATTGCATCATAAATATAATACAAAATAGATGCTAATTGATGAGTGCATACTACATATTGTCTATTATTGATAGAGTACTTAAAACATTATCAATTAAAAATACATATTGTTTGTTCCACAAATTAGAGTTTTTGAAATCCACTTACCTGACCAGCAATTCTCCAAAACATTGTATTTTGTCACTTGTCATCACTGCATAAGATATAGTGAAAGTCTTCAAAACATTATATTTATGATATCGATAATGAGCTTAATTATAAAATGGAGTTAGTAAGGTATGTTTTCCTCCTACTAATGTTGTTATTAAATATTTATTTAATACTACTATAAAAAATTACTATAAAAAATATTGTATTTTGTCATGATTAATGGGGATTACTGCATAACATATAGTGCAAGATTATTATTTTTATTTATCAATCAAAGAAATATCATGTATTGAGTTAAAACATGAATTATAGAATATTTATTTTTACCTCAGCCATAGTAACTTTGAACTTGATGGTAGGGGTATTCCTTATCAACTGAAAATTCAATTTCATTCCAGTGTGGAATGAGTTTTCATGGAAGAAATATGACCATCCTGTTGAGACTGTCACTCTATCTTTAGTGCTCTTCAAGTATGTTTGCCACTTTCTCTCTTAGAATTCAAAGATTGCGACTTCAACGTCTTTGTTCATCACATGTGTCCTCCAGAATTGAATTGGTATGTGCTATAATGTTGATTACATTAATTTATCAATTTCAATTGTTCAATTTATAAATAAATACACTCAATGATTATTAAATATATTTATGAAATAAAAATATAAGTTCTTACCAATTTTTTGTGATTTGATGTTGCCATGGTCGATTTGAAAGAAGGTGAAACAATGAGTTCTGAAGATGATGGTCTGTCGATCATGACGATAGCTCCTTCTATAAAGTAGTGATTAAAACATGGAATATTAAACTTTATATTAACAAAGTTGAATTTATTGTAATTTCTTACCCCATTCTGGTTGTATTCTTTAGCACATTGCGTACTACCCTCATATATTTCCACATAGAAGCAATTGGGTGAAATCAGATCAAAAGTCAAGATATCTCCAGCTCTCAAGTGGTTATCTTTGTGGAATTTCTGCCATCCATTGTCCAAGCACATTTTTCTGTTTGGAAGTTGTTTGATTGCTGCTATCCAGTAGTTATTAAACCTGTTTTCAAGCTCGCACGTTGGGCCTAGCTCAACTTGATATTTCTCTTGAAATTTTTCTAGAAAGATCTGTTGTAGGGAGTATTATTTAACATAAATGTAATTGTCTTTTTGAATCTTGATGATACAAGGAATGTTATTTTAAAAAAAAAGAAGCTAAAAGTAATAAATAAATTTCAATACATACCATCTGTGATTGTTCATCGGATGAAATTATCGTAGTGAACATTGCAATGTTATCTTCCGAGTATCTCTCCTCTGGTTGCATAGACATTTTTTGACCACTTGAACATTTGAGATTTACAAAGAGAATATGGAAGATGGAAATGGTTTTAGATGTGAGAGAAAATTTACTGGAGTAATTGTGGAAGATGGAAATGGTTGTTGTCTTTATTGAATGTTAGGTGAGAAGTATTTTAATATTTTGTACTCCACATACGTATTCTCTTTCTATTGACAATTTAGTAATTAAATAATATTATAATTAGATGAATATGTAATTTGCTAATATGATAATTAGATGAATACGTAACTAATTAATACTCCCTTCGTCCCGCTTTAGCAATCCCATTGACTTTTCTGCCTTCTTTTTGTAAAAATGATAAAAAATAGTTAAAGAGATGAAACGGTAAATTAAGAGAGAGAATAATATAGAGAAGAGTCTTATCTACATTATTGTGTCTCTTACTTTACCATTACTCCACTTTAACTATTTTTTATTATTTTTATAAAAGATGGCAGAAAAGTCAATGGGACTGCTAAAGCGGGACGGAGGGAGTATTATAAATAGATGAAAAGTTATTAACTATTACTCCTGCATCGTTCAAGTATAATGTTGCATTTGATGTTGTTGTGATTTTTGTTTTCTATGTTTTGCCGAATCTATCTCCTAATTTGCATGTTGTTTTATAATTTTTCGCAATAATTTTTGAGGGTTTGTTGGAAAGATTTGTTTTATCAATTAACATAGAAAAAATTGTAGTTTGTGTTTGCAAATTATATAATAATATGATTTTGTATTTTTAATATTATAACTGGTAGTATTAATATGAAGTACAGTATGGATAAATATAAATTAGTGTACAAAATCATATGAATATCGCGTGTTTTTCTATTGACATTGTTGGTATGATTTATTTTTAGTATTTCTATATATATTTTGTTTTAGAGTACTGAAGATTGTGAATAATTTAAGGTTTTATATTAATTTTCTTAGAAATAAATATTTGTCATTATTATAAAGAGTGAATATTGTATTTGTAAATATTTGTTTTTCTTATTGATTAATAAGAAAATATCTATTCATAAATATTGTATTCTCAAATATTGTACTCCCTTTGTTTCAACTAATTTAGTACCAAATTATGAATACATATTATTAATAATTTCACTATCTTTAATAAATTTAGTTTAAAACCAAACGTTATTACTCTTATGTAATACGTTGTCATTAACATGAGGTAGTAATAAATGTATAAAAGTGTCTTATTAATAATTTCACTATTTGTAATAAATTTTATTTTGAAATAAAAATTATTACTATTATGTAACATTAAGAAAACATAAAAAGTTACAGAAAAAGTAATGTATATAACTACTCCATCCGTCTGCGAATAGGAGTCTCGTTTTTCCATTTTAGTACGTCCGCGAATAGGAATTTCGGTTCACTTTAATCATAAATGGTAATAGGGTCTCACCTTCCACTAACTTATTCCATTCACATTTCATTTAAAATTACTCATATTTTATTAATCTTTTTCCACTTATTTTTAACATTTTTTAAAATCTATGCCGCCAAAAAATGTAACTCCTAATGGCAGAAGGAAGGAGTATATAGTATCTAATGTTTTACATGTAACTTAAGGGAACTTTTGGTTCCTATGTTTCGCACAGATAAAGATTCAATACCATGTTCAATCCTGTGTTTGGTTGCCAATTGAGTTTAGTTCAAAGCCCGTGTTTGCCAAGTGAGGCCCGCACTGTTCACTTGGTTTCGTCAAGATCCGAAACTCACTCCATACCCCCAGATTGAGTCCATCTGACCTCGATTTCCGCGACCAATAATTCAATTTCTTCTCTTTTATCCTTCTCCCTTCTCATTTCAATCAAAGCTCTCAATTGTTCTTCTCTTTTGCCCTTCTCCCTTCTCATTTCAAATTGAATCAAAGCTCTCAATTGACCTCAACGAAGAAGACCCCTACACCAAAAGCTTCCCTGAATCAGTGAAAGAAGTGACCCAGCAAGAAGAGAACGATGGTCGAGGTGCGACGAATCTACGGTTAGTTTTGATTTTTTTTTCCTTGGGTGAATGTTTCTCCTCCTTTTTCGTTGGTGCATTGATTTCACATCTTTTAATTTCAAAATTGAAGGTCCACTACATCAAAGAAAACCTACTGCACAAGATTCCCACAAATCTACACTTTTGTGTTGAAAGGACATACACAGATCTATGTCGACAAAAACGCGTAGGTGCTTTAAGAAACAAATTGACTAGTAAGTTTGAATTTTTCTGCTCCGTTGAGGTCTCTGACGGCGCCAAAGTGTGAAAGTATTCCCGCCCAAATTTCAGTGTGGAGAGGGAACGAAATGAAAATAATTTGGGTTAAATCTAAAGAAAGGCTGCAATTGTTTATATATGCGTCATTTAGGTTGGTGTAAATCCACTAACACAATCCCTATTAAACATCAAATGGGCTTTTTATCCACATGCCAAAATAATAACCAAACATTAGTTATGTTACCCATATCTTGGCCCAAGTTTCCATCTAGTATGACAGGAAAATGTTAACTCCTCCTAACCATTTTGTGAACCAAACGTTCCCTAAAGGTCTGTGATGCATACAAATGAATGTAATTTAAGGTTAATAATATTAAGAAATTGATAGTGAGGACTATGGGATAGACTCACAAATCATATTTATTTGACGGGTGATGCATGCATCAACTCAAACCGGTGTTCCTTGACACATAGTAATGTCTGAGCAAGAGACACGTGGTGGGCATGCATCGACACTGTGGCCTACGTGTCACCGGAGTGTCCGAAATATATACTGCTGCATGGAATTTATTTGCAACAGAGAAAAGGGTGGAATTGAAAATGCAATCACTAAAGGAAGCCGCAACGAATGTCGCCGACGCCGCCAAGTCCACCGTCGGAGAACAGGTTTTCTAGCACTATATTTACGTTTCTCTCCATGCTTTAATTAGTTTAGTTTCTATGTATTTAGGATTCCGAATGTTTCTTTCTAATGATAGAATTAGAATGAAATACAAAAAATATGCCAAATTAATCTATTGATTTTGGATTTTTGATAGAAATCTATTGATTTTATCCTGAAATCAAAGAAGGGGGGTCTTAAGAGTTAGTGATTTCAGTTCTCCTTGTATATCGATATGTAATAGTTACTTCCTCCGTTTTATTTTAGGGGTTCTGGTTGAGTTCGGCATGAGTTTTAAGAAATGAGTTTTAAGAAATGTAAAAGAAAGGTGATGAAAAAAAGATAGTGGGATAAAAGAAAGTTGGTGAAAAAAAGATAGTGGGATAAAAGAAAGTTGGTGAAAAAAAGAGAGTGGAATTTGAGTCTTATTTTTTTATATTAGTTTTATAATAGAATATGAGTGGAAAAAAGTTAGTGAAATGTTGGGCCTAATACCATTTATGGAATATTTCAATCGTGATTCCTAAAATGGGTCAACCTAAAGTGATAAATCGGGACTCTTAAAGTGGAATGGAAGGAGTATAATATATTTTTTAATTTTAATTGCCAATAATTTTGTTTGGCAATTATTTTGGATGAAACTAATCCAAATTAATTCACCATTTATTTCGATGAAAGTAACTAATTAATTTAAAATTTGACAGGATAAGCCCGGCGAGGCGGGCGGAGGGTCGTACTCGTACTCAGCCTCAACCGGTGAGGCCGGGCAGTCGACTGCGGGGCACCAGATGTCGGCATTGCCCGGACATGGCACCCGAGAGCCCACCGGGCAGGTGGTGGAGGGAACGGTCAAGTCTCACCCAATTGGGAAGGCCACAGGTGGCGCGGGGCGGCCGACCACCGCTCACAACACGCATGCCGGTGGTGACACCGGCATGGGATATGGCACCGGCGGTGGTTATAGCGGCTAGACATAGTCCGAGACTCCGACTAGATCCAATTCCAAATCCGTACTTGTATTCATACTGATTTTTTAGTATGAAATGAAACGTGGCTTTTATATTTGTAGGTTGACTTTGATTTCTACATATTACGGATAATCGATTTCTTTTTTAGTTAGAAGAACTAGAATTCTTTGTAGAATAGCATGTTCCTTTATTGTAGATTTATTAGCACCTTCGAATATATACTTTATTTGTGTGTAAACAACTGAGAAATGAGCCTACGCATTGTAAATATATACACGATTATGTATCTTCGAAGAATGTGACCCAAAATAGTAGTACTCCCTCCGTTCTATCAAACTATCAAAAAATGATACATTTGTAGGATGGCACAAGATTTTAGAAGATTTTATTTTGTGTCTCAAATGAAGAGAGAAAATATAATATTTATATTTATATGAGAAGATTTTGTTTTGTGTGTTAAATGGATAGAGAATATAATTTTTATATTTATGTGAGAGAATTTTTTTAGAAATGAGATATTTTTTTTGGAATAAACTAAAAAGAAAAGTGTGACATCTTCTATAGGACTGAGGGAGTACTTAAATATTTAAATGAGATATAATATATATGGGACTGAAGAAGTACTTAAATATTTAAATGAGATATAATACAATATAGGATTAGGGTTAGAAATGATTTAAATGAGATATAATACAATATAGGATTAGGGTTAGAAATATATGGTCAATAATCAATGGCGGATCCTTAAATCATATTTTAAGTTGTCATTGAATATACTGAACAACAACAATTCAAAATTATTAGCACCAAATATTATAATAACAGTTTTAAAAAAATTAGAAAATAAAATTTAAATATAATGAAATGATAGTTGATGAAACAAAAATTATAAAAATAATTATGCTTAATTAATCAATAAAATGAGCCAACTTATTTAATTAATTTCCCATTAGGTGCCCCAACTCATTTGAATTATATAAGTCCAAAGACTTTCACTCATTTAACCTAATTATTCAAGTAACAAAAGATAAATTATCGTCTTTTTCATCATATCAAGTAACAAAAGATAAATCGTCTTTTTCATCATACCAACGTCAGATTCTCTGCATTTTCTGCAACCCCTCGCCTATCTATTGTTCCCTCTATCCTCTTATTTTTTGGAAAAGACCAAAAGGTTTCGGGTGGAATTGAAGCTGCCATGGGGTCGGAAGTGGAGTTACACCGGGTCAGAGGTTGGAATTTATGTTTTCTGGCAGCACTCGGTGGACCGACAGTGGAGTCGGCCGACCCCACGCGACCCCACCTGGGTCCGCCGCTGCCAATAATATTATAATCCGATTAGCATGCAATCTGAGTAGGGCTAACTGGGAACACGATGGAATGGATCTAAATATAACAATTGTATATTCTTTTGCTTTGTTTGACAACTAATTCGACACTCGTTATGATGAAATAACTATACAAAGAGATTAATCTTACCATTTTATATATGTAAATCCCCTCTCCCTGTGCCAAAACATCAAACCAATAAGAACTTCATTATTACATAACACGAAGTTCATTTTAAGATCACTGTACTTCATTCTTTATAAATTAAAATGTAGTAAAACCATCTAAAGAGAAAGAATGAAGTAAAACGATCTAAAAAATAACTAAAATAAAATAAAGTAAAACGGACTAAAAATGAATTGCATGTTATCTAACAATGTTATAAAACGAAGTAGATTGAACTAAAATTTGAAGGATTCGGCGGTTTTTGGCGCTAAATTAGCTCCACATTGATCATAATCCTATATATATTATACTCCTTACGTCCCATATTAGGAATCTGTATTTGTTTATTCTCAACATTATTCTCTCTCTTACGTTACCTTTTCTCCGCTTTCACTATTTATTATCATATTAATAAAATGAGTATAGAAAAGTCAAAGTGACTCCTAATATGGAACAGATAGAGTATTATATTTTATCAATATAAAAACAAATACTCCATATGAATTAGAAATTTTAAATTTGCTACAAGAAGTATTTTAAAGTCTAACATAATTTTAAATACTGAGTTTATGTTTGATTTAATTTTATTTATATAAATTTCAAATTAGTATTTAATAATATTTGAGTTTATGCATATATTTCAAAATTACCATAATAATTTGTTTTATATTTTACGTAATGAATTGATCATATGTTAATTTATTGTTAGCATGTGTTTGTTGTTAGACTAGCTCAAAACTTGACCATTTAAAATTAAAATTGAAAATTTTTAATCAATAAAAATCATAACTCAATTTGTTCACACTAATTAATTCGCAACCTGAATAAAGTTTATTTTTTTAACTCATCGACTGGCCCTCTCTAGACGAGACTTAGGCCATCTACATCCCTGTCTCAATACCGTCTCAATACTGTCTCATTCCTTCACTATTCATAGGTCTCACTGCACTTTTTACCTCATCTCTTAACTAAGAGACAACACTTGCATCCCTCCATCTCATAACCATCCCATCCCTTAACTATTCATTCATTCTCATCCCTTAACTATTCATTTAATTTCATTTTTTATATTTATTTCCAACAAATCCAATTAATAAAAACACACTTCATTAAATAAAAGAAAATTACAATTTTAAATCCTAAAAAAATAAAAATAAAAAATACATAATTAAAATCTAAAAAAAATAAAAAAGACATAATTTAAAATACTAGAAATTAAAAATTGCACACTTAAATTATAAAAACTACTCCGTCGGCGAATCATCACCCGAAGGCAGTGGCAGTGCACCCAAGCTAGATGAGGCGGAATACCAAGTTGACTTGCTAGATACTTAATACCGGCAAGATGGGCTTGATATTGGGCAGGCGTTATACGGGAAGTGTCAGCCATCGAGGCGGTGAAGTACATGGACATTAGGGAGGACAGCGGCCCTTGGGAGCCCGCCTGGCTTGATTCGCCTCGGCCCCTCCCCCTCCCTCTAGCTGCCTTCGCCGCCTTGTTCCCTTGCGGCCGACGTCGTGTACCGGAGGAGCCCCCTGCATCGGATGTCGGGAACTCAACCTCTTGTGAGGTGTTGCCTTCCCCGCATCACTAGACGAGTATTGGCCACCCGCCGTATGCTTCGTGCGTTTCGAGCTCGAGCCCGTGCTGGAATCAACACCGTCAGCCCACCTATCAAGATGTTTGACCGCCTCCCAAACATCGGGAAAGTTGAAATCTTTGCTGGTGTCGGATTTAAAGACTCGCAAAGCCGCTCTCAGAATGTCGGATCCACTAGCTTCGCTTTGGTTATGCTCTGCTTCTCTCTTGTAGATCCCACAAAATCTTTTGACATCTTTGTTGGCTCGCTCAAAATGAGCGTGGAGCATCTTCAGGTTGCGGCTGAAGGCCGCCCTCGGCTTTTTTTGCATTGTATACGTGGGTGACCTTATCCCAAAGCACTTGCAGGTTTGTTGATTCATGAGGATGGGATCGTTCGACGTGCTGATCCAAGCGTCGAACAGATCCATCGTCTCCGCTTGTGTGTATGGATGTTGGGCGCCGTCCTCACGACGCTCCACCGCTTCCAGAGTGTGTTCCTCCGGAATATCCTCCCTAATTTGGGATAATCGATGAGTTTGCGTGCTCCTTGGACCGGCAGGACGATAGTATGCATCAATTGGAAAAGATGGTGTTTGGTACGCCGGCGTCGACGAACCGGAACCGGAAGCACCCAAAACATTGTACATGTCGCCCCAGTCAACAAACAGGTTCAAGTCGTAGCCGCCGCCCTCGCCGCCGGAGTTTCCGTCACCGGATATTTTTGCAGAAATTGGAGAGGAAAGAGAGATGATATGATAGTGTTTGTGTGTGGAAAAAATGGTGGGGAAGTTGGGTTAATGAATGTGGGAAAAAAGAAAAAAAAAACTACAAAAAAAGGTAAAATAAATGGCCAAGAAAATGGTCATTTTTTTTTGTAATTTTTTCAGATTTTTAAAAAAAATATAATTAAAAATAGCTTAAAATCGGCACCCATTCGCAGAGCCAGCAAGTGGGCGTCACGCCCCAATCACTACTCGTCATGTGGCCGACGCGCGTGGCGAGACAGCCCGTCAACCACCCCTCCCCCCGGGCTACGAGACGCGGCCGAACACCCGCATCACTGTCTCGATGTGGTCTCGTCACGCTGGGACGAGACCGAGCCCGCATCGAGACAATGGTGCGGGTGCTCTTAAAATGTACTCCCTCCGTCCCAGAGAAGATGTCACACTTGAAAAATGACACGGGATTTTAGGAGATGTTATTTTGTGTGTTAGTGGTGAGAGAAAACATAATTTTATAATTAATGTGAAGAAATAACTTTTTCCAAAAGAAAAAATGTGATATTTTTTGTGGGGCAAACTAAAAAGGAAAGTGTGACATGTTTTGTGAGACAGAGAAAGTACCGACCTCCTACCAATGGCAGAATGGTAAGAAGAGAATTTGGTGAGGGCAATACGCGTAAATTGCAGCAATTCTCTCTCCAATTCATGACGGTCACCTTTTTCCCTGTTTCTGAATAGAATAAATACTGATACAACGGCATAATTATAAACTTAAATCATAATTCAATATCCAGGTCTCTCCCCACCTCTCCATTTATCTCTTAAATTAAGGTATTATTTCCCCTTGTTTCGGTTTAGTTCTCGCATTTTTCAATTGTTTTAGACTCCGATTCAGTGATCTGCGCAAGGCCTCTTTGTGTTTCCTCCCAAAATTGAATCTTTTGCGTCTCTTAATTTCCTTTCAATTGCTTTTCTTGTGGGTTAGGAAATGTATAATTTAAGTTATTGCTCGTTTGATTTTTATTTTGTCTGAGCTATGATCGACCTAACAACTCTTTGTTTATCAATTGGAAGGTGAGATTCTCATCATTGCAATTTTGATTAGGTTTTGAATTTTTATCTTGTACGTACCTGTAATTGATTGGGAAAGATTGAATTTTTATCGACTGATTTGGGGGGTTTTTGGATATGTTTGAAGCTTTTTAGGCCAAGGGTCATGAGTTATTCTACTTTATATTGATTGAGGGATTGAGATATTTGCCTTCTGCAGGTTTTATTTGGCTACTTTGTGGTGTATGTGTTGTATTTGTTGTAAACTTAATTATGTCATGAATTATAGTAGATCAATTTTGAGAGAAGGGGATGAATTTAGGTTTAGCCTCAGCTATATTGCTCACTGTTTTCTTGACTTGATTGTGTAAGTGGTTGAAAATTTAGCTGTGCAATTACAGAATAAACTGGTAAATAGGATGTTTTCTATAGATGATTTAGACATATGGTATTGAGAACTGATTCTGGAATGATGAGTACACATTTTTCTAGTTGTGCAATTGTTATTGGTGGGTGTGGTGTGGATGAGAAATCTCCTGGAGATGAAGAATAGATATAGCAAGCCCGTGAAATCTTGGTTATTTTTATCGATATTTCATGTCCATCTTGTTATGATGGCATGTCTTGCTATGGAGGTGCTCTTAAAATGTTTTGTTCAGCCCATCGAACTAGTTGCTGTTAGAGGATTTCTCTCGGATTGTTGCATTACAACGTTCTTTGAAATTGTCCTGTTTAGACAGGTAATTGCTTTAGTAATTTCGTACTAGTGAAGTTGATGATAGGCAGTCTGGTTGCCTTCTCGTGATCGAGGATTTGAATAAAGTAGCTTCCCAAAAACATGTGTCTTGATGTAGTAGATGAGATGCGTATGAAAAAGGGAGCATCTTTTGATCCCTTTTGATTACAAGCTATAGCTTTTCTCCCTGTTGTCTAATATCGATTCAATGGCCTCCCTTTCCATTCTTGAGCAGTTGTCTGTCAAAAATCTTGAAAACTATAAACACTAGTCTCTTTCTCATCGCACTTTTGTAAATGCGGTTCAATAGAGAAATTACAAGATTGAGATTTACCTAGTGATGTTTCTAGGTTAAGACAAGATTAAATTCGAGCATGGTGTTGATAATCCGTGTCGTTGCACGTAACATTTGTTGTATTGATATAATTACCAATGCTCCATTGATAAAAAGAAAACCTTATCACATTGAGCACTTGTGTTGTAGGAGCTTGCATAAATGGAGTCTTCCAAGGAGACCGGCTACCAACCTCGAGAAGGCCCGATTCTCTGCATCAACAACTGCGGCTTTTTCGGGAGCGCAGCTACGATGAATATGTGCTCCAAGTGCCATAAAGACATGGTTTTGAAACAGCAGCAGGCCCAGTTTGCCGCGGCATCCATCGAGAATATGGTCAACGGCAGCATCAATCAGAAGGAGCCTCTTCCAGTGGATGTGAGTGTGGAAGTCGAATTAAAACTCGCTTCCCCTCAACCGAACCCCAACCCGGAGCCGAGCGAGCCGAAGCCAAAGGAGGGACCTAGCAGGTGCAACACCTGCCGCAAGCGCGTGGGCCTGACCGGATTCAGTTGTAGGTGCGGGAACCTCTTCTGCTCGGTGCACCGCTACTCGGACAAACACGAGTGCCCGTTCGATTACCGGTCAGCCGCTCAAGAAGCCATAGCGAAGGCGAACCCCCTCGTCAAAGCTGAAAAGCTCGACAAGATCTGAAAGGCTGACGTGGCGGTCTTCTATCTTTACATATCCGGTGATGGTTCGTCGTGTAAGTCATGCCGATTGTCTGCGTCTCGAAACTTGTGTTGGGTGGTGCGGGGGGTGGGGGGTCCAAGAGATTGTGGTTTGTGTGGAGTCCTGTGTCAGTTGGGTAAGGGTTGATTACTTTGGTTTGGTTGCAGTGTGTGCAGGCTGTCGAATAACATTATTATTATTATTGTGGAATTTGTAATTTGCTCATATTTCTCTATTGTGTTGCTGCATTTTCTTGTGTAGAGATACATCATTTTAAATCGTAACCAGAAACTCATGTACAATATGGTGAAACCTGCTTTTGTCTCGGGTCAATTCAATCTAGAATGTAAATTCCTGCCTCATCTTCACCTAAGGCTAAATCCTTACTACTATATCTCGTATATACAAAACTAGCTTCAATGACGAGCGACGACAGCGGATTTTGCTTCAAAGCTCCATTTTCAGCTGGCTCAGGTGCAGCGTCTCTGCACCTGAATTTGCAGGAGAGTCGTAGCTTAGCAGTGAGTTCTCTGGGGTAATGAAGTTAGAGGTGTCGTCTACCCTGCCCATGGAAGGCAGGTTAAGTCCATCGATGAGCCATGGCTGTTGTTGTCTGCTGCCGTTCATTTGCCCCTCCGGCCAAATGGATGGCGGAAACATGCCCAGGTAGCTGTTATCAATGGATGATTCGCTCTGCAGGAACCGAGGTTCGAGAGTTTACATCAATATTGATATTGATTTAAGCATAATCTGGAGCAATTAGCTTTTTTAGAGAGGTAGAGTGGATTATAGATAGACTTACATCTACGGCTAAGAGGGCTTCAAGGTTGAAATCAATTCTTGGGTTAACAGCAGCAAGTCTCATGGATAAAAACTGAAACCAAAGAAGCCATTATTCCAATCAGCTTTTATCAAAATTAATCGAGGGCAAAAGATAGAACTCAACTACTTTGTGGTCCAGACATTGTGATTTTAATAATTCAATAACACCTTTCCCGAATTATGTTCCTTCAATCGTAATATATCTAAAGAAAGCACAACATAGTACTTCACTATATCAAATTATTACACAGCATAGATAGGGATCCAATAATATCACCGTAATAAACAGGTAGAGGAGAGAGAGAGTCTAACCTCCACTTGGCGTTGAAGAGCTTGCACATGATTTATTATCTCATCGAGCACCATTGCAGTACCTGAAATCTGTAAGGAAAAATCAGGTATTTATGGTCAGAAGGCCATAAACTAACCAAATGGAGCAAACCAGAACTGACAAAGTCATTCTTTTAACTAGGCTTCATCGTCGGGGAAAAAAAGGAGATCATTATTGGACAGACAGAGGGTTTTTCCTTTTCCCATTACAAAATGTATTGATTTGATGACTCATCTGTATGAGTTCGATCTGCTCATACTTATCAAACTTTCATCTCTAGACGATGAAGTTCGTTGCCTACCGAATATGTGATGGATTTTTACAGTTGATGCTTTAATAGAATAGTTTATGAACAATTTACATAGAGTGAGACCTTAGATGGGGTGGAACAGAGAGAAACAACTAAACAATCAGAGGAAGACGCGTTCAAAGTCAGAAGCATCATCTAACATGTCGGGAGGCTAATAGCTCTAGTCGAAAGCAACACTAGTCATAATTTCGTCTATCACTTTTCTTCATCTAAAATTTTTCAGAGATGTACTTGGTCCAATTCTAAATAAGTACTCAATATAGAAAAGAACTAGGCCATGCTTGACAAGAAAACTAGAACATCCATGAAACAAATTATTTAAAACTAGTGAACTTCCCAAAAACATCTGAAAAAAATGAACCTAAACGTCAAATTTCAGAAGGCCAAAATCCAACAAAATGCTAGCTACAACTGATGAAGAAGAGGAAACCGGTATCGCAGAGAATTACAAGAGTGCCCTCGTAACGGACGGGTAACAAACCAAACCAAACAAATAAAAAAGGCCAAAATGTGAAGACACAGTGTGGGAATTGCAAGAGGGATACATCAGCAGCGGCCCACCACTTTTGTTTATGCAAAAACACCCGCTTCCCTTACTAAAGAGATGACTGTGACCCTAATCGTTTTCTAGATATTTTTCAAAAACAAAAGGCATATGTAGTCTCCGGGAAATTAGGGTAAGCACATAGTAACTAACAGAAAAAGATTATTCAATCCAAATACCTAACCAGCCATTAATCTCAACATAATTGACTCAATCATCACAATTAGTCCATGCAGAATTCGTATTAATGAAACGACAGCGTATTGACAGCTGACCTTGTTACACCCTGGGACCAGGTCCTGTAACAGCTTCATTCTCGCATTGATTTTCTCCCTCCGGGCCTGTTAACAACGACAGGTGAGTAATTGAGGCATTGAAACGCAATTAATACGACTATTAATCTTGATCAAGGAAATGATTAGTATTTAATCACTGGATAATTACTCTTTCAGCTAAGCTATGGCTGTCAGTGGCCTGGCCACGGCGAGCTCTGACATGAACGTACGGCAGCTGCTCGCCACTGCCATCAGACGCTTCATTTGCTACCACTTTTTTGCTTGATTTTTTCACCTGCACATTCAAAATCAAATAAATGATTTACTATTTTGGGGAGTAACATTATTCAATTTTTCCATTCAAGGTTTGCGTAATGCTGAGATGAAAGCGTCTGTGTTTACCTTTTTCTCCCTCTCCTTTCGCTTGATGGACTTCAAGCTCTGATTTGAAACCGCCGGCGAAGAAGAATTCCGGTGATACTCTGGCTCCAGCGGCTCCTGCTTCACCGAATCGATCTTCATTGAGCTCGAAACCGACAAAATGTTCGTTCTATCCGGCGGATTATCGGCTGAAGCAAATACGGAAAACAACGAGGCGCGGTCAATTAGGGCAATATTGGAAGGAAAAATCGGCAGCGGCATGGTTTTCGCCGGCGAATCCTCCTTGACCAGGAGCTCCACAGCTTGCGGCGGCGGTAGCTCGAGAAGCGCCGTGAAAGACGTGCCGTCCGTTTCCTGCAGGTCAGGGATCAGGTCGTCGAAAACGAACCCCATCCCCCCAGTTTTCTCTCCGGATATTCCGGATCTAAATTGCGGTTGAACCGCTTCAACATTTGGCTGCATAATTCGAATTATTGGCAAATGGAGTGATAAATTTCAGCAAATTGTGGTCGGAGATTAACACACCGAAGCTCAGCTCCGCGACAGATCAAACACTAGCTCAGTCAACACAGAAGAAGCTGATACTGGAATACTTAGAAAATTCTCTCGCCATTTTGGACCAGCAATGTTTAAAGTCGAGAAAAATTAACGGCGACGACTCTGTAAATGATTACTCCATTGCTAGCTCTATAGGAGAAGAAAAAGGGGCAATGTGAACAGACACACGTCAATTTGAAATGGAGGAGAGCAGCGAAGGGAATGAATGGAGGTTGTGGCAGCCACAGGTAATCACTGTTCTCTTCCTTTTTTTTAACGTAACTTTACTTCGGCTTTCTTGTGAGAGGGGAAAGCTACGGTATCAATGGCGGTCAAAGCGAAAAACTCGGCTTACTTTCTCTCCCTCTCTGCAGTTCGAGTTGTGTGTAAAATGAATTCGCCTTTTCTACTTTAATTTTCTCTCTCTTCCCTCGCTCTATTTTTAGGAATTTATAGTAAACAAAAAAAAAAGGTAGTAGTAGTGGTGCAAATTTTTAAATGCAAATGTGTTGGCCCCTACTAATTCCAGCAGTATCATTACACATTTACTATATGCTCTTTCATTCAATTTTTTTTAAGTCTCCGTTTGGTACATATATTTCTCTATCAGTATCATTACATATTTCTAATATGCTTTTTCATTCAATTTTTTTTAAGGCTCCATTTGGTACATGAAATTGGAAATAGGTATAGAATTGAAATTAGAACTAGAATTGGAATTGGAATTGGAATTGAAATTAAAATGGGAGTCTTCAATTTTTATTTTATATCATAAAAATTCTTGGATTTAAAATTAAATTTTAATTCTTCCAATTCTACAATTTGAATTCCATATAAAAAATAGTGGAATTCCAAATCTTTATTAAATTACACACACTGACACACACAACACACAATCTTACACACACTGCGCGCGCACACACAAACACGTTCTTACACACATTGCACACATTCAGCTTTTCAAATCCAATTCCATATCAATATTTCTTTTTATCAAACAAAGGATTTATAAATTCCAATTGAATTCCAATTCCAATTCCAATTCCAATTCCAATCTTGTGTACCAAACAGACCCTAATTGTATTTAGGTTGAGAGTTTTATTAATATTTTTGGTTCGTGTTAAACCTTATTGAATTGAGTCGTTGTCAGATTGATCTGATGACAGTATAAAATACACGATTTGTCAGCCTCAGATGATATTGAGTCAACATTAAACTCAGTTCAGAGCACACAAAAGCACACCAAGACAGACCAATAATCAACAAGTGACATGTTTGTATGTGCGAGTGTGGGTGTGAAACAAGAGCACAGTGTGAGAGCAATGCTGTGCCCCAGGATGTGGCGGAGGTATTTAGAGCATCCACTATAGGGGCGGCGCGCCGGCCGCCCCGTTCGCGGCTTAGCCGCGGCGGGCTATAGCGGAGGAGGCGTCCGCCCCGGGGGCGGACAAATTTGTTAAGGCGGACGGGCATTCGCGCGATTGCGGTGAGGACGGGCCGGAGGAGAGAGAAGCGCGGCGGCCGCCGCACCTATCTATTGCGCGGCGATCGCCGATTTTGAAATTTTTTTTTTTTTTTTTAATTCGAATTTGTAATTATTTTTTTGGCTTATTTAAATACCCCACCAATTTGTTTTTCACTCCACACCCATTTTCACTCCACCCCCAATTTCACAACCCTAAATTTTATACCAAATGCACGGGAGAGACGAAGATTCACCCGGCACGGAAGAATCGGGATACAGATACTATCCTTCTTCCCAGCCATCTCAGCTGTGGGTATCGAGTCCCACCCCCCGGGGATCGAGTCCCAGTCCCCCTCATTCCAATCGTGGTCACCGACATCCCCGCCGTGGCAACAAAGCCAATATCGGGGTCAATCTTCTCATCAGAGGAATTTGGGTCGTTCGGCATTTGGAGATTATCGACCCACTATGGACTCGCCCATCCATCAGCGTCCGGATACCCCTTCTCACTCTTTCCAGCGCACCCAGACTCCTTTGTCTGATTTCGATAGGTTCACACTGGAGCAGATGATGGGGCTGATGAGTCCGGGCCTACCGGAGACCCCGCCGACGAGATGTTCCGGCGACGGCGGTGGTGGGAGAGGCGGCGGCAACGGTGGTGGTGGGAGGGGCGGCGGCAACGGCGGTGGGGGGAGGGCCGGCGGTGACGGCGACGGGGATGGCAGCGGCGGTAGCGAGTTGGCGGTAACAAGTCGGGGCGGGCACTACACCAAAGATGAGTCGATTGCTGTGGCGAGGGCATGGGATGTCATCACATCAGACCCCTGTGTTGGCACCGATCAGACCGAGATTGGCTTTTGGAAGTGCGTTTTGTTGACCTACAATGAGTTCAAGCCGAGAGGCGCCAAACCGCGTGACGCGGAACAGATCCGGAAAAAGTTTGGGAGGATTCTGACACCCACCAGGAAGTTCGCGAGCATCTACGGCAACAACCTTATCAACACTGAGAGTGGCTGCAACGAAGCCGACGTGAAGGCTCTGTCTGTGTCCCAATACAACGCGCTATATAAGCCTAAGTTCACCCACTGGGAGGAGTTTCTCGTTCTCGAGAACTGCCCGAAATTCAAGTCCATCTGTGCAGAGGAGACTGAAGGTCACGGGGCGAAGCGCAATAGACGCAACAGAGCCGGGAACTACAGCAGCAGCAGCGGCGGACAATCAATCGACCTCAACGACGCCCAAACGGAGGAGCCCTCTGATACACACACTAGGCGTTCACGCCCTCCGGGGCAGAAGGCCAGTATCCGCAGCGCCCGAATGTCTGCAGGTTCCTCCCGCTACTCAGCGCCCGCGTCTGGATCGCGCAGTGCGCAGGCGCCTTCTGGAGCTCAGTCCGTGGACCATGGGGCCCATGTGGTCTTGAACAGGAACCTGAATGTGCAGTTAATGAAACAACTGCAAGATAACTGCCGTTTCTACGAGTCGGCCACCGACGCGATCACCAAGGCGATATACTATGAGCTCATGTGTAGGATCAGAGAGGATCTGGGGCTGACTGGTCCAGGGGCGACGCCGGGGGCGGCGGCGCCGGGGGGAGTGGGCGACGAAGAAGAGGCAGAGGATTCCGACTCCGCCACCGAGTAGATGGTGGCGGTGTTTTTATTTGTTTTTATATGTTTTTTTTTATAAAATATTCGTTGTGTAATTTTCCGGTATCCATTAATACAACGAATATTTGGTCTCATCGCACTTTTTAATTTTATTATTATCTCGTTTTCTAATTATTTTTAGTCCGATAATTTTAATTGTAATTGAATTAAAATATACAACAAATAAAATAAAGTGAAATTTGTCCACCAAAAAGTATTCACTATTGTTGCGGACACTTTTTTTGTGGCCGTGGACAAATTAAAAGTGGCTATAGATAAAAAAAAAATGTCCACCAAAAAATGTCCACCTGTAGTGGATGCTTCCATGGGCCAGAGCATGATTTTCTCAAGTCTGTATTAATTGATTAACTATTTAATCTTAATTAATGAAATTTAATATCTTGATCTTAAAGCCAATTAAGGTATATTATGCACAGAAACACCAAAAAACACAATTAATATTCAATCAAATTTACAAGGCATGACCAACAATTTTAATAACCATTGAAGAGATCAAAAATCAGTTCTTGCCCTAATCTATGGTGAGAGAGAGATGAGAAAGGGCTAAACATGTACATTAATTTGGGGAGACTAGGTTTGCAACCGGCGTTCGTCTCAGTGTCGACCACGTCACACCATCACCACCCAAAAAGAAGCCACGAGACGCTTACAAAAGTTCAATATATAGTCGACCAAGCCACAACATCATCATCGTCAGCAAATACAGCGTGCACAATTGACAACGCAAGCCTGCAAATTAGCATTAGACCATCACAAATCAAGAATTATAGGGCTGGACAAGAATGGTCCCTACAGTTTCTAGACACACAGATTTTGAAGTAAATAAAACCTTATTAAAGATCAAAATTAGCCAACCATGTAGAAGATGCAAAACCTATAAAATATGCAATTCTTATTATATCAACTTGATTTCTAAAATTCAAGTACTTGGAATCGAAAATCTACTTCTTTATCGTTGGAGCGGAGGACTGAGAGGACAGAAGAAAATGTCCCCACAACAATAGTTCTATGTCGAAACAACATAGATTTAATGAGAAGACACACATTCGTTCATCAAAAGCGGAGAACTTGAAGGGCAAGCATCGGTTGCTAACCTTGTGATGACCAGACCAAAGAAGATGACATAAAATGCCAGCTTTATAAGACGGGCTTTTTTCTCAGTATTCACTACTTTGAAGACTTCAGTGACATCGACAAGATGTTTGTTTGATAGGTACCTGAAATGTGTAATAGATATGGATAAGACGGAACCAAGACGTGCAATCTGGTGAAACGTAATGTACCAATTTAGCCAAGCATGCTCACACAATGACACATGATATCTGTTTCCAAGGACGGACGAGGCAGGTCTAGATATCATGATTCAGATAAGTACTACATATTGATATAACTCT
This sequence comes from Salvia hispanica, assembly GCF_029641045.1. Classification (NCBI taxonomy): domain Eukaryota; kingdom Viridiplantae; phylum Streptophyta; class Magnoliopsida; order Lamiales; family Lamiaceae; genus Salvia; species Salvia hispanica. The sequence continues at coordinate 56,779,984 of NC_142694.1, forward strand.
AGAATATGTGATGAATAACGACACAAAAATATAGACTAGAGAAACTTACTGCTTGAGATTATAGTATGCAGTAGGCAGCGAGAGCAAGAACATGATCCAATGCCCCGTCATGAGAAAGAGAACGCACAACGCGCCATGCAACAAATACTCGGGCACAATCACGTAGTTGATACGAGATGATAATTCATAGGGATTCAAATAGTCAGCCTCCAAATCTGAGAACCCTAAGAACTACAGAAGAAAATTATACTTCTAGAACCATCTAGGTGTTCGGTCATGGTTAAGATGCTTTAAACACGAGGAACAATTATGCATATTAGATGGAGAAATATATGCTCAAGAATCACATAGTATCATATACTGCGAGATAAGTTATCAACTAAAACAAGAGAGTGATGCAAGAAGTCAAGGTGGGAAAGCAGAAGAGCGGTTCGTTGTAGAAACCAACATAGAACATAGTTTGACATTCTAGACTTGAATCCAAGTTCACAATCTTCGTTTGAAAGCATATGCATCCACAAAAGCATACGTCATTACAGAATCTAAAACGAACTTTAAAGTGGACACGGAATTTCACATATGTCATTACAGAAGACAAATTTCACATACACTCTGTAAAACTTATGGCCAAATACAGACAACTATGAAGAGAAAATTACTCTTTGACTAATTCGTTTAATTCCATCAATAGTTACATTCTCTAACTTGCTTCATTGGGTGTATGATTGAAATCTCTTAGTCGAACTAACACAGATCGCTGGCCTATGGAGTTTGGTTGCTACTTGATAAGGAGCAAAGCTCGATGTTACAAAATTAATCCGAATCACACTAACACTCTTGCAATAGCGAAGCTTTCCAGTCGCCTATTTACTCATAAACACGCCCACGATTCTCTCTTTCCCATAGCAGTTTTCCATATAAGGAAGATACAAGAAATTAAAAGGTTCAGATGGATCCTATTTAGCATGTAAGCAAGAACCCTCAAATAAAAATCAAACCTTTATTCTTATAGCAACTAAACAGTACTAAAATCAAGTGGGCTTTTCCTATCTAGAGACATCAAGCATAGCCATCAAAAAATTTAAATTTTTTCAAGCTTACAAAATTTATACATCAAACTGCAAATTTAATTCAAACTTCACACAATGGCAATTACAGAAGACAAGAACCCTAAACTATCTCTCTTTTACACATAAATTTGTTTTAAATTGGCATATAAACAAGAACCCTCCAACAAAATGAAATCTTTATGCTTCCAGTAATGAAACAGCAGCTCAAATATGCAATCTAAACACAAAATTCTGCCCCCAATCTCCCAGCTACAAAAAGATGCAAGAAAATCACGTGGAGATGAGTATTATGATATTATCAAAAAAACAACAAAAGAGGACTCTGATACATCGCGAGAAAGGAACAATAGAAATGGAGGAAAGGGACAGAAAAATACCTCATAAAAATTTAATCCCAATAGAGTGAGGTTAAGGAGTGTGAAAATTATCCAGAGAAATGGTAACCAATCCATAATTTTCAAGAAGTAATTAACAATGGAATTTACTGCCCATTGCAAGATTCTTTCTTTGGGTCCAATTTCCTCGACGAGTAATTGAGGATTATTATTACCCCCTAAAAATCACATTGCACTTACATAAATAGTTTGAAATGTTACAATCGTTTTCATAAAAATGATTGTCTCTGTAACACGCTTTGATAAGTAATGATCTGCTGTCTGAAATGTTACGACAAAGTTATGACATTCTACTAATTGGCATTTTTGAAAGTTGGAGATAAGATTAGAATTTTAATAATTTTTTTGATTTCATTGGTTATATTAATATATAGGAGCATTAAATTTTTTTATCGCTCCTTTATTTTAATAATATCGTTTTAAAAATTGGTCTAAATTTAAGGACTAGAGATTAAAGTTATCCACATTGTTGAGTAGAATGAGCATGCCATACAATTTAAATTATATTTTTAGATAAAATATGGTTCTGAATCAACAATATTATAATTTTTGGACAAATATTTGTGAATAAAACATGGTTTTAAATCTGTGAAATTCATAATAAAATTAGTCCCATTTTTAGCCATGATTCATTTTTTCTCATGTTATGTGAGTATTTTCAATATTAGTCACAACACTTGCAATAAGAAATTCCAATTTTCAGTCTCATTTTCAGACACAACTTAATTCACCATTTTTATGTTTTTTTTTAAATGCTAATAATAAAATTTAAACAAACCATTAAAATGGAAGTAACATTACTTAATTAAAATGCCTACATTAAACTTCAATGATTACAGCTCCATATATATCCAGTCAAATATCGCCGAAGTTGAATGTAGCCTTGTTCCTCGTGCATTGTTTGAATGTTTAAGGTTCATCTTTCTAGTTTGTTTACTTCGTTTAGGTTTCATATTTCAATTTTATTTGTCTCATTTCTTACAAAGCGTGATGACAATGCCAAAACTCCTTTCAAAGTGTCTAAAACATACATGAGCAACCATTCCTTGTAGGATCGATCATTACTTCTATGGAGCACTACATTTGTCCCTTAAAAATATAAATTATTTTTATTTTGGTCTATCCCTCCAAAATAGAAACTTTCTTAACTTTCTATTTTAGGAAGGGGGTGGATCCACAATTCACTGACACTTTCACTATCACTACTTCTTCTCTTCTTATTTCTTACTTTACCTGTTAGTCTCTCCATTCTCTTTTACTTTGCCAATTATTTTCTCTTACTTTACAAATTGTGTATTAAAATTTGGTCCGTTTAAAAAGTTTCTAGTAGTAGTATTTTTCAAGGACAAGAGTTAAGTTTCTATTTTTAAAAGAGGAGGACAACAAATGATTTGTTTGTGTTATTCCATATCATCACACAGACATTTAAACGTGTTAAACATATAATCGAACTTCAATAAGATTGATGCCTCCGTAACTTCTTGGTTGCCTGATAGTATATAAATTTAACATACATTTAGAATTCTTTCTTTTTTTTAGAGATAATAGTAGTATACAACTTTTTTTTTGTCAAATTTTGATTTTGCACATCAACTCAAATCTTAAATTAGAGTACTTATTTATCTTTTAATTTTACCTTACTTGAGCGGTCTAATTTGATATTGATATAGCCAAGATGACTAAATTAGTTGTATCATCATGTTCGTTTGAACCCATTTTGCCTGGCGAATGACCTATTCTCCCCGGTCGAAATAGGTAGATTAATTCCTTCTTTTAGAATCGTACTTGAGAGTTTCCTATCTCATACGGCTCATCAATTCTTTTAGTGTCCCGTTTCATATCCAACGAATGGGATTTCTCGCGGATCTACCCCACTTTTCGGGTTAACCAAAGAGGTTCATTACATAAGTTTTAAACTGAAATTTGGTTTCAATTTCGAGTAATAATCCGTTTTATTTTTATTTCTATCTTTTTTCCCACCTTCAGAAGAAAAAATTTCCCTATCATTAGATTTTCCGAAAGGTAACTATCTCGGTTTCGTATATAAATTTATATAGAATCTTTGAAAAAGAATTTCCTTCCAAAGAAAGAAAAAAGAATATTAGAGATTCGGTGATTTTCTCACATCACGATGGATGACTTCCATACATGTGTTGCACATGTCTCGACGTGTACATTATTTCACATTGATGTGCACGTCGTCCATGTGTGACCAGCGTGACGTATGCTCGATGCAATGTTGACGTGCTCGTTGTATCTCGGCCACTGTGAGGAGAGAATGTAATGTTGGCGTGGACCACCATCCATAGCCATAGCACTTTGTATGAAATATGCATTTGGTGTCTCTTTTGCATATTCTTTTGTGAAAAAGTCGTTTTCCTATGTTTGAGATTCAATAAAAAGATTATATGCTGTTTGTTACATTGGCCCACTAAGAGGGCAGAATTGGGCTTTCTGGTTCTGTTTTTATCATTTTCTTCTTGTTTTTTGATTTATTGGATTGAAATTTGAATCTGCTTGCTGGATTTGCCCAAAAAACCCTATGAGTGGATTTTTGATTCTCTGATTCAGAGGATATTGAGCATGTGAGTTTGGCTGCCATGATTTTCTGACATTGCACTTGTCTCCAAAATTAACACATTTTTCTATAGCCTTCTTAGCTATATTCAAATTTCATGGAGTATTACTTTTCACAAAACTAAATGCTTTATGGAAGTGATTGGTAAAGTGGTAACTTAAGTTTACTCACAAGATGGGAAATTGAGGAGTAAAACAGCAGGTATAAATTCACCGTCAAATTTGTGTCACATGATCGACTGTGAATGAAAAACATTAGAATAATTTCTTAATGATCAATCATTTTATCTGAAGCCATTCTCTTAAAAATACTGGATTTCTCTAATCACTTGATTTGGCTTGATTTTATACATTGGTTTTAAATTAACTATAATTATCGATAGCATCATAATATAGTTTGTACTACTTTTTAACATATACACCAAATTTGTTATAAAGTTTCATTCTTTCAATTCTACTCTTTTGAAATTAAATGTGCTGCTCTCGTGGGCAACAAACAAAGTTTCTTCATTATAGTAACTCAGGAATTATAAAGTGAACAAATTATATTAATATACAGGGGTAACTGCTTTTAAAGTCACCAACTTTCCATGAATTACGGTTTTTCCCATTAACTTTAAAAAGTTCGTGTAATGTCACAAACTTTATTGTCGGTTGTCATTTTCTCATGTCAGGTTTTCCGGTCTGATTCAAACTGTTCGTTTCCTATTAAGACGATGTCCAAATTCTTCTATCCTACTATCGTTATCTTTGCCTTTGAAATAGTTTCGCGTGGGTACCTTGTACGCCTCAATTGGCACTCGGATGAAGAAGTTGTGACCATTATGATAGTACAAGGTCGCACAAAGTTCGCAGCCTTCATCAAATGGCCATAACTTCTTCATCCGAGTTCCGATTGAGGTGTACAAGGCATCCACGCGAAGCTAATTCAAAGACGAAGATAACGATAGTAAGATAAAAGAATTTGGACATTGTCTTAATAGGAAACGAACAGTTTGAATCAGGCCGGAAAACCTGACATGGGAAAATTGCAACCGATAATAAAGTTCGTGACATTACACGAACTTTTTAAAAGTTCGTGGGGAAAACCGGAATTCATGGAAAGTTGGTGACTGTAAAAGCAGTTACCCCTAATATATATTATTCATAATCAATTCATTTTTTTTTTTTAATTTAAGCTTTTTAGGCTGGGTCAACAAAATTCAAATTTAGCATCTATATTGCCTCGAAAATATCCATACAAATCCCACATCCTTTCTATCTAAACATCTCTCTCTGCAAGCTCCTCGTTTCAGTCTCGCCAAAACATTTCACGATCAGCATCCCATTATCTCCACCACAATCCTCAAAAAGATTGAATCTTTCACCACCCCACAACAAAAAAAGTTTGAATCTTTACGTCTTCACACACTAGAAAAAATGAGCATTGAAACCTTGCTGAAGCTCATTTGCTGCTTCACTATCTCTCTCTGCATCTCTCTCACTTCCTCATTGAACTCAGACGCCCTCGCGCTTCTAGCGCTGAAATCCGCAATCTCAGAAGACCCCAGAAACGCCGTCGTTTCATGGTCCTACTCCGGTTCATCCCCTTGCAAATGGGCTGGGATAATCTGCGACGAAGCCCACGACAGAGTCACCTCCATTTCACTCTCCGGCTACCATCTCAAGGGCTACGTTCCGTCAGAAATCGGCGCGCTTGCATTTCTCTCTTCTCTCGATCTCTCGCACAACAATTTCAGCGGACCTCTGCCGCAACAGATAACCAATCTTCAAAGCCTTGTTCACCTCGACATTTCGTCGAACAATTTCAGTGGTTCCCTCCCTGAAGGGCTGAGCAATTTGGGGAATTTGAGGGGGACGTTGAATTTGTCGTGCAATTCATTTTCCGGCTCGATTCCGGCGAGTTTGGGGCGGCTTCCGATGACGGTAAGTCTCGATTTGCGGCGGAATAACCTCACCGGAGAGATTCCTCAGGTTGGATCGCTGCTGAATCAGGGCCCAACTGCGTTTTCCGGAAACCCTCTTCTCTGCGGATTTCCGTCGAACACGTTGTGTGCGGAGAGGCAAAATCGGAATCCGATCAAACCCGGCGTTTCCTCAAACGGGTTGCCTGCAAGTGAGAAGGCGAAGATGAAAAGCGGGATGGCGACGACGGTTTCCGTAATCTGTGGCGTTTCCGTGGCGGCGATGGGGATGGTGTTTGTTTCAGTGTGGCTGATGAAGAAGAGGAGGAAGATGGAGGAGGAGAAAATGGTGAGAGAGAAAGCGGAGAGAGAGAAGGGGCAAAAGGGTAAATTCGTGGTTGTGGATGAAGGTTTTGGTTTGGAGTTGGAGGATTTGTTGAGGGCTTCGGCTTATGTTTTAGGGAAGGGTAGGAACGGGATAGTGTATAAAGTTGTGGTCCCGGGCGGGTCGGGTCGGGCGCCGGTCGTGGCCACGGTGAGGCGGCTGGGCGAGGGTTCGGGTGAGACGGGGGCGTGGCGGATGAAGGATTTCGAGGCGATTGCGAAGGTGAAGCATCCCAACATTGTGAGGCTCAAGGCCTATTACTATGCGAGTGATGAGAAGTTGCTTGTTTCTCAATTTATTGAGAATGGAAGCTTGCACAATGCTTTACATGGTGAGAATGAATCTATATCTCTTATACAATTTTCAAATTATCATATTTTGATTTGTGAAAATATTGGATAATTTTATGTAGGAAGTGGTGGCATCACTCCTTTGTCATGGGCTGCAAGGCTCGGGATAGCTCAGGGGGCAGCAAGAGGCCTAATGCACATCCACGAAAGCCGAAAACACGTCCACGGCAGCATCAGGACATCGAAGATCCTCCTCGACCGCGACCTCAAGCCTTACATCTCCGGGTTCGGCCTGCCTCGCCTCGTTGCAACTTCATCGGCGGGTGGAAAGTTCACTCAAAGAGACGACGTTTACTCCTTTGGGGTCGTGCTGCTAGAGATTCTAACGGGGCGGCTGCAAGAGAGCGAAGGTGGGGGGGTCGAGGGCCTCGTGAGGAGGGTCTTTCGCGAGGAGAGGCCGTTGTCAGAGATCATAGACCCGTCTCTCATGCACGAGATTCGTGCCAAGCCACAGATCGTTGCGATGTTTCACATTGCGTTGAGCTGCACTGAGATAGATCCTGAGTTGAGACCAAAGATGAGAATGGTGTCTTTTAGTCTTGATTGCATCAAATTGGAGTGATAAAAGTAGATGATCTCTCTTTTTTTTCCCTATATGCTAACAAATTCGTATGCACGTAAAAAAAATTGCATATTCAATATTTCTAGGCTAATTCTAACTTTGATTGTCTAGAAATGAAGGGTAAAAGAGTAATAACGTATGCCTAAGAAAACCGTTTAGTGGGCCCCGCAGTTGCCGTTGGTTCATAGCAAGCTCACAAATTTTCACATTTTCCCACAAAAACTAAACGATTCATCAATTGAAATCTCTGTCGAACCCTAATCTCAAATCATTGATCCACTCAATTTCGCACCAAACTCACTCCAGTCAGCCGGAAAATTATACAAATTTTGCGGTCCGGATGAGAACGGTCGATTTTCGCATATGAGAATGATCCATTGGAAGGGGAGATTATTGTTGATCTTCGTCCGCAGTGAAAAATCGTGATGATCTGATCGGAAGAGAGGATCGAAAGGCAATGTCAAATTTTGGAGGGGATTTTAATCAGAAGATTGATTATGTGTTCAAGGTGGTGTTGATAGGGGATTCCGCGGTGGGGAAATCGCAGTTGCTGTCTAGGTTTGCGAGGAATGAATTTAACTTGGAATCGAAGGCCACAATTGGGGTTGAATTCCAAACCAAGTCACTTATCATCGATCAGAAAACTGTAAAGGCACAGATTTGGGACACTGCGGGTCAAGAGAGGTTAAATTCTTCCCCTAATTTTTTTTACCAAAAGATTGATTGAGTGGATCTTGATTTTATTCTGTTATTAGTTGTTTTGTGCAATAATTCACTGTTTTAGCTGAAATTTGAATGAAGAATTGTGGATATGGTTACTGTTAATTTGTGAGGGATTGCATATAGGAGTATATGTTAAAATTCAATTTTCAAAATTGTTTGATGAATCAGGGCTCTGCATATACATACCAGATGCTTAGAGAATCAAATCACTAGTTCTTAGACAAGTATATTTATAGTTTCTGCAAAATATGCTACTTGATAGTATGATATTGTTGGACCTTGAAACTTAAAAGGCTCTTCAACGATGATCCTAGGTATCGAGCGGTGACGAGTGCATACTACAGAGGCGCGGTTGGTGCAATGCTGGTATACGACATAGCAAAACGCCAATCCTTTGATCACATGGCGAGATGGCTGGAGGAGCTGAGAGGGCATGCTGACAAGAACATCGTGATAATGCTGATCGGGAACAAGTCCGATTTAGGGACACTCCGAGCAGTCCCCACAGAGGATGCTCAGGAGTTTGCTGAGAGGGAGAATCTCTACTTCATGGAGACGTCAGCTCTTCAAGCAACGAATGTGGAGGGCGCGTTCATGACCATTCTCACGGAGATATATCGGATTGTGAGCAAGAAAGCTCTGGCTGCCAATGGCGAATATTCGAAGTCGACATCTTTGAAGGGGACTGCCATCATTGTCAGTGGTCAAGGAGAGACACAGTCTAAGTCTGGTTGTTGCACATGACCAAGTTTTCTTGTTTCTTCATCTTTACTCGATGATTGTACACATCGTTTTTGGTTTAGATTAGTCTATTTTTTTGTGGTTCAATTTCACAGAACTGGTGTTGCATGATTGAGCATATTTTGATGTAGGCAGTTTCTTCTCTGTCTCAAAGCATCTGTTCTTAGTTTTGCAACCGATGAGAGAGAGCCAAATGCTCTTTATGTTGAAGAAATACACAAGTTTAATTAAAAACTTATCTACGTCAAAATATATCAAACCTCGTATAAAAGGCTTAACAAAATATAAAGACATATCAGGACGAAAATGAGGATATTGGGGGTGTAGGCAGTGCACATCAGTGATTGGCCTATCTTCAGTCATTCATAATCATCGTTCAACTAACACCAATCAACTTTTTATGTTTTAAATCGATATAATATTTATAATTAATTCATATATATTAAATAATATATGAAAATTATATTTATTATTTTAAAATTCAAATTAAATATTTCCCTTTTCATATGTCTTAAATCAGTATACTAATATTTATATTTAATATTAAATCATCTCTGAAAAATATAAATTACTGTATTTTATAATTCAAATTTTTGATAAAATCATTAGACATTCAAATGATTGAAGTACAGCATAACAAATTACATAAATAAAATACACTGCAATGATACATATGAAGTAATTACTGTTTTACAAAAGAAAATAGTTAATATAATCATATTTATTTCGCAACTTTAGCTAAGGCACACCGCTCACAACCATACTCTTCCCCAAGTGCATGCTCATTCACTATTTATGAGTCTCACTATTCTATTATTCAATTTAAAACTATCATTACTAAAAAGTTTTCATTAATAATAAAAACTACGGAGTATTACAAAAATTAATCCAAAATGGCATTACAAATTTCTGAAAAATAAAAAATTACTAAATAATTTAATTCCTAAAAATTTAAAATTGCACAATTTAAATACTGCAAATTAAAAATACAAGCCAATAGAATTTTATTTTATTCGAACCGACTACTCGTTGTCAAATTTCGCCCAAAGGTGTAAAAACATGGGTGTTGAATGATGGTATATATAGATGATTGGGAATTAAAAATTTGACAAAAAAATTTGAAAAACGGTCATAAAACGGCTCTATTTTGTGAAGTGGAATTTTGTTTTTGAATTTTTTCTGTTTTTTTAAATAATAAAACTGCATTAAAATAACTCCTACTCACGGGGTGGGGGCGAGTGGGCGCGTCTGTCCATCCCAGCGAGCGGTGCTTGCGTGCAAGACAGCAAGAGCGAGCTCGTGCTGCGGCTGTCCCGCACGGCAGCGTTGTACTTGCTCTAAACTAACTAGTGCACAAACACTTTCATTCTAATAACTTATATTATTCCATTTATTGTTTCATAGTACCCATATCTTACCTCTTTTTTATTTTTATAAATTATGATTAAATATTTTAATATGAAAAATAATAAATTTATATTGATATAAGCTTAAACTACGTACCCACTCCATTCCACAATAGGAATTACATTTGATGTGGCACGAATTTTAAGAAATGTAAATAATAGTGCATTGGAAAAATTGGTGGAATATAAGGTCCACTTTTATTAATTTTATAGTAATAAAATGTGACTGAAGTAAGTTAGTGGAACGTGAGATCTACTTACCAATTATGATAAAGTAAATAAGACTCTTATTATGGGACGAATTGAAATGGAAAAATATAATTCTTATTATGAGATAGAGGAAATAATTAAACTCTTAAAAATTAAAATCACACATTTTAAATCCTAAAAAGAGAAGTTGAGCCTATACGGGCCGACTCAAAACATGGAATATAATTCTCAAATTGTTTTAAAAATACATGATAGGGTTTGGGATTATTTATGGAATAACTGTGGATAATATTTTGCGAAGTTTTGTGTATTTATAAGGAAAAAAGGTATACAAAAATTTAATGAAAAGGAATAAGTGTGCTGTTAAGATGAGAATTGTAGCAATTTTTTTTTATCTAAATTAAAAAAAAAGTAATACAATGTGCTACGTTGTCATTACAAGTCAATCAATGCGCTTAGACACGCATATATGAGAAACGGTATGAGCATGTTATTAAGATGAGAGTGGCAGCAAAAATTAACATATAAAAGCACACACGTACATGCTAGAACTATTATCTATTTATTATTGAGTATTATTTTATAAAATTGAATATAAAATCACACAAAGAAAATTTATTATCTTAGACTTGAAATATTCAACAGTTTTGAAATCAGATTAAATAGATGGACTATTACTATGTCCAGCGTAGCATAGTTCGTGTAGATTTACTGTTTCTCAATTAAATTCAGTCTCTAGTCACTATGATTAAGTTACTAATTGTATATGAAAGTAGTATAATTAAAGCAGAAGTAAAATAAGGTGGATGGATAAAATGGTAATTATAATAAAGTTGACCTACCGCTTCTGAACAAATTTGAATTTCAACGGAAAAATGTGGGCATCGCCATCCCGCTTTCCATTTTTTGCTGAATTTCAAATTTCAATTCATTTTCGACTTTACTGTATAAATTGCCGCCCCCAATTTCATTTCACAAACTCACCATTTCACCTCTCACAAAATCAATTCCCGTTGATTTTGCTCCTTGCTCTCCCGAAATCTCCTCGATTTCACCGGATCAATCCTTTGAAGGTACTAATTTTGTTCATTTTTCATGCTCGGAAATTCACAGTTTTAGATTGGAAATGAAGTGGTTGAACTAGTCACTCAGGAATTGATGTAGTTTTTGTGTTTCCTGTAGCACAGATGCTTGATTCGTAGTGTTAATTTTAGTTCATTGTTGTTGTGGAAAGGGTTTGAGTTTACTTGAAAAGTTTGATGCGGTTTTGATTTAAGTAGGTACACTTGGATATGTGAATTTGATCGGGTATAAGATGTGATTTCCCATTGTTGTGAATTGATCTTGACAATTTTTGCATCTGATTGATTATATGAATTGATTTGGCGTTGAAGGTATTTGACAAAATGGCTGTGTCACGAGATCGGCTATCGAGGGAAGATAGCATCATAGCATCTTACAGCCAAAGGCGAGTTTCAAGGAACATTGGAAGGGGGAATCCGATACCTTTCGTTCTTGTAGATGACAGTGAGGAAGGGGTAGATTCAAGGACTCCATTCCGTTGGAGGGATACGACGATGGCTGGCAATGCTGGATCCCTGAGATTTAGGCCTCAGAACTTGTCACATTTGGTGGGGAGTGGTCGTAGCCGTGTGGGTGGTTTTGGAACTCCGAGTGTAAGGCGCTTTGGTAGGCTGGCAGGGCCGGAGAACTTGGGAAGTGGCCGTGGCCGTGGCCTTGGAGGTGCATTGCCTGCTTGGTATCCCAGAAAGCCTCTCAATGACATAACTGCTGTAGTGAAGGTAGAATGAATGAATGAATTTCCATTTTGCCTTCTTTTTTAAGTTGATTGCTGTTGTGAATGTGGTTTCAAATGCTGGATTACTTTACTTATGATTTGAGACAATTTGACCTCTCTCTCTCTCTCTCTGTAGGCGTTTGAAAGAAGGAGAAGAGAGCAACGAGGAGGTGGCGAAGGCCTACAATCAGCAGCTCGTGTTCAACCTAGCACGCCAAGTGCTCATCTTGAGCAAAACAAAGCTATGATTTCGCCGGTTTTGTATAGGCCAAGAAGCATAGGCAAAGTTCCCAAGATATTGCTTGATATCACACATCAAGAAGGGGGAGATGCAGCAGCTTGTTTGACGCCGCAGAAGAAGCTGTTGAACAGTATTGATGTAGTTGAGAGGGTGGTGATGGAGGAGCTCCAGAAGATGAAGAGGACTCCATTTGCCAAGAGGGCCGAGAGGGAGAAAAGGGTCCGGACTTTGATGTCAATGCGTTGAGCCTGAGAGGAAAGTTTGGATTCGACTGAAGCTCGTTTGGATCATAAACTGATGACCCAATTCTAGAGAATTTTGTTTGTAGGGTCATTTCTTGATGACAAGATACTAGTTGTGTTGATATGTTTGTAGCTTTTCTCATGCTACAAATCACATTTCATATTTATTTCTGATTAGGTTCAGTTTTAGAGAAGCATAGATCATATGCATATGAATTCAATTCTAAAGAGATGTAAATAAAGGCTTTGTGGCTATTTTGTAGAACATGAATGTTTAAACATATATGATTCTAAATTTGAACTGCAAATGAGTTCGCATTGATTACGGATCTTTGTGTTAATCGCGCATAAATGAAGTAACTAAGATGTTTAATAATTTAGATCAATTATTAGTGTTGGAGAGTTCTTAGATTTGAAAGTTGGAGATACATTTATTTACCTCAGTTATAATTCATTTTCAAGGATTCTCTTTTGTTTATCTTTTTTTTTTACTTGAAGCAGGAAGAGAACGAATAAGCGATTTTTTAAATGCAAAATTAATTATTTTGAATTGCAATTAAAGCCACAAAAATTAACATAATTTCCTTTTTATACTTCTTATCTAATTAATAGGTTTAGACTTTGAGAATCACACACACTTTAATAAATATACTCCCTCCGTTTCGCCATAGTTGAGTCATTTTACCATTTCGAAAAGTTTCTTCATAGTTGAGTCATTTCTATATTTGGTAACTTTTTTCTCTTTCTTACTTTACTCTCTCTTACTTTATTCTCTCTACTTTATTCACTTTATACTTTATTCTCTCTACCTTTTCCTCTCTCTTACTTTTTTATCTATTTATTTAACACACACAACATTCATTTCTAAAACTCCGTGCCCAAAAGTTCCGCCTCAACTATAGCGAAACGGAGGGAGTAGAATTTATTGATCCTCATAAAAAAATAGGTAATGAAAAAATCTATTACAACAACTTTTATTGATCCATCAATTATATTTTCATATTTGAAATCCAAAAAATTATTTTCCAATTTTACCGATTATATCATTTTTGTTATAAACTTAAAAACCTATAAACTTTAATAATATCTTTTGAATTATATCTTCTTGAATAGAATTTTAAATGGTGAAGTCATGACATGATCGGAAGAAAATAATTTGTATATGTAAGATGTTAATATTTTACAAAAATAAAATGGACCCCATATGAAAAAAATTTGTAGGTAAGATAATAATATTTCATTAAAACAAAAATTGAACATATATAATTTAATTTTTTAGATACTACTACTATTTTAAATGAAAATATCTACAATTGAATATAATCCAGTTTCCCTCTCTCGCGCATAATCCCCCTTTTCTTCGGATTGGTCCGAAACTCCGAGGGGCGGTATTGTTGTTGTTGGAGTACAGAATCGTCTCTCTCTCTCTCTCTCTCTCTCTCTCTCTCTCTCTCGATGCAGGTTGCAGCAATTTTGATATTGTTGTGTTGGAAATTGGAAATTTTAGCTCGCTAGATCTGAATTTCAACTTCTTGTAATTCTTGGTATTATAGAAGTATAGAACTCCTTCCCATTTGGTTTTCTTGTACCAATTAGATCCCTTTTGATGTGGGATTCTCTCACACAGCCCAAAATTGACGGAAAAATCTAGTCTTTTTGAAATGGCGGCTGTTAATATGTGGTGGATCATGTGTATGATGCATTGCTGCACAGAACAAGGATTAGCCCTCCATTTTTCTCGAGGGGATGGCTTGGAGAGAATGGTAAATCAAATGTTTCCTGAAATACAAGGTCAGAATTGGCCTGAAATATAAAACTGCTTGTTTGAGAGAAGGGGTGTTTAAGACCCCTTGTGACGAGCTGCTTCTCAATGCATTGCCACACTGCAAGAGTTTCCTTTCTCTCCCACAAATCTTGCAAGCCGCAGAGGATGCCATGTGTTGTTCATCTTGCTGGTATTTTCATTGCTTTGTTTTGTGTTCCCGTGATGCTGTTATGTGTTGTGGAAACTTATTTGATTTTGGAATTGGTTGTGTTGTTTTTAGTATTGTGTTGCTAGTCCTGCCCTATGTGTGTGTGTGTATTTGACTTGGTAATTGTCATTAAACGAAGCCTTTGAATTGGACAATGGTGTTGTATTTAGAGCTGTGTCATACTTCATTAAGGGGGAGTTTATTTTTTAGGATTAGCCTAGATAGATTGCAGTAGGTCAATCCATTGTTTAGTAAGGTGGATTGGAACTTTGGGATATTCTGAGGCCTTTGATCATTTGAGCTAATTTTGCTTATTGATTTGGAAATGGTTGTGTGTGTTTGAGTATTGGTGATTTCTTTACCATGAACCTAGTGGAAACCTCTGAATTGAATGATGGAGCTGAACTTAAAATTATGTCATAGCTTGATTAGATGAATGCCACTATTGAAGGGTCGATGGTGGTGATTGTCTTGATGAAGATGTTAATAAGATTTGAGAAGGGAACTAAGTGGTCGTAGCCTTGCTTTCTGCAATATTGTTTTGCATTTAATAGATCCGAATTGGTTATGAGTGTGGCCACAGCTTGATAAGCAGACATTTGCATATGTGTAGGTGATCTCAAATACAGAAAACACAAGAGAAGGTTATAGAGGAAGAGATTTTTTCTTTTTTTCGTTGCAATTTTCAGCGAAACTAATTAACTTGTGTGATCATTGATATATGCAATTGGTCTGATTGTGATAAAAGAATGAGGGGGCATTTACTCTTAGCAGTAAGATGGTTAGATAAAATCATCCAATGGAGTGATTGATTTTGAATTCATTTGACTATACGATCCTTCATATATTCAACCTTATGTTTTATCAATCTATCCTATAACACTTCCTAAGATCATATGGATTGGATACATTGGACAAATGATGATAATGCGGGGCATATGTCCTGTCGTTTCAGGCACAGGAGACCATTCATTTGAGCGTAGGTTACGTCTTGGTGGGCCCCTGCTGAAGGAAAACAGAGCAGCTATGGTGCTTGAGAGGTGAAGTCGAACTGTCATTTTACCTCAACCCACAAGTTTTCATCAGATTATCGAGTTTTACTGAAGCAATGCATTTACAGCCCTTTCTATGGAAGAAGGCGCCCTTTGCAGCAGTATGGTGCAAAGCTGTTGTGTGTTAGTGATTTGCTCCTATTAGGAAGTGCCACCATCGAAGAGGCCCGCAGCCTTCTGCATTGGTTAGACTACGAAGCTGGTTTTGGTAGGCTAGTATGGGTAAGACACGTGGCTCATTTGCTTAGCTCTTGAAAGAATTTTAAAGCATGGAGGATTTTTTGATTGACTTGTTTTGTCAGTTGTGAATTTTGCTCTCGTATATCTGCAAATATAGGTTGAACTAAACGGTAGGCTATTATTGGCAGGACGATGGGTATCTCCCGAAACACTCTGTGTTGGTGCTTCAGAAGGCATGGCCAGGGTCTGAAGTAAGGTGGGTTTCTGGCGGCCACGTCTTGTCTTTCCTTCTTCACAATAGGGAATTCCGTCGAGCCATTGTGGACGGACTTGATAGACTGGAATATCCTTCATGATATACAGTACGCGATTAGGCTAAATGGTAAGAGTCTTCTTAACGCTAACTCACATTTAATTTGTACTTGAACTCAAAGGTTGGTTTATCTTTTCAGTCTGATTTGTGTTGTTAAAGGATAACCTTGTTGAGAAACGCAATAAAATTGTGAAATTGTTGAGATGTGTTTGTTCATTTTTGCCATATGATATGAAAATCTATCTTTTTTTTTCATTGGCAATAAACATAAATTTTGAAGGCCACACGATGTATTAGAAACCGTGACCTTAGGTCTAGACATTAACCACTCTACCATTAGGCCAGCACACGCACACATGGTCTATCATTGTTGCTATAAAGGGGAGAGAGTGAGAGAACAAAAGAGAGAGTGGTTGTAAAAGAAGAAAGAAACAAATAAAATGCAACAAATGCAGTTGAACTAGTCTATCTACACCAACCTCACACCTAAGAATTTTCCACATATCAAAATTTTCTACTTATACATATATATTTATTGTGTGGTTGTATCAGTAAAATCAAATTATTCATAAATAATCGAGGTCCCTTTGACAACTTAAGTTGTAACTCCCCCGTATCATGCACCCTACCTACTAATGATAAAGTTTAATTAACACAAAAATATAATTAACACAAAAATTAGTCTTAACTATATTCCATTTTCTCAGTGTTCAAAAATCCTTTCCTATTTCTCTTCTTTGAATCACCAATTTCCTAAATAGGCTTCCACCTTTCTGCATGTAATTAATATTTAACTACGTCTTTATAAAATTATCCAACAAAATTGTCAAGCAGAAAAACTAAAATAGAGAAAGTTTGAACTAGTTCTATATATATTGATGCCTTTAACTAAACTAGGGCTTTTCAAGGACACTACATTTCTCGGCGCCGGCTTCAGTCATGGCGGGGACGGGTGAGCCAGAGGGAGCTGAGGGCACGGAGGCGGTGGAAGTATTCTCCGATGGCCAGAAAGCACCGCGCTGCTTGGCGGGTCGTCAGAAGTTGATGCAGCCGGTGAAGGGTTTGCTGCCTCAAGCTATCCGCCTATAATTAATTCAACATTTTTTTTCTTAATTAATTATATTTATACAAAAAAAGAAACAAGAACAATTGCAAAATTTTACTAACAACAACAATAATAGTAGTAATTAACATTATTGTTGATGAGTGCTACTCATGCATGAATGTTGACTATAAAAGTTTTAGGTAGCAATATTAAAACATTGAAAATATATAAAAACATTTTTCAGTGGATAAAGTTATATTTTCATATAGTAGTCCATTTGATTAATATGCACATAAAAGGTTGTTCTTGATTGATTTCATCATTTGATGTCTAGAGACAAGGAATAGTCCTTGTGTTTGGTGTATGAGTAGATTTATAATATTTGGAGGGAGAAAAAGTGTAATTTCTTTCTTATTTTATTTCTTGGCATGCTTCTATTTAGATTGTTGACTAGAAAATATAACAGAGGAAAAATACTATTATTCGACTCAACTAACTATACACTATTTTATCACCGCTAACGCGTGTATAACATGCAGAGGCGTAACCTTTAGTAAAGTTTATTCAACGAATTCAGTTATTTTAAATATACAATACATTAATAAAAAGAGGACTCACTATACTGACGATAAAAAGCTAGTAAATATCAAGAAATTAACGCATATGCAACGAGAATTTAATGTGTATTATATATAAAAGGTTGATTGCTAGAAAATCATTATGTATGCGCATGCTCATTTATCCATCAAGAAAATTAGTTAATTCCCATATTATAAAGAAATCAAATCTAAAAAAAATGAAGATCAAAGAATTTATGGTGGATGGTCTTTTTCATGGTATTTCCAAGTCAAAGAGTTATGACAGTGACATCATGCACAATATGGCCCCATATATATATTTTTATATAATATTTGTAGAGCAACATCACACTAAGGATCTTGGGATAATTAGCATATGATCATTTAAAGCTCAAACACATATTTCCTCCCGTCCCTAAAAAAAACAGTCTACTTTTGCTATTTTGGTTCGTCCCTTATAATTAGTCTACTTTTATTTCTAACAAACTCGATTCCTCTCCTTTAATAGTTTTGCATTAAATTCATACCGTTGCCAATTTCTTTATTTTTATTCTCCTTTAATATTTCCGCATTAAATTTGTACCGTTGCCAATTTCTTTATTTTTATGGGACGAAGTAGGTGTATTTCATTGATAACCTAACTAAGCCACACATTGATCAACAACATTACAAGAAACAAGAATAGTACTCCATAAAAGCTTATAAATTGAGATGAATAATAAATTAATAAGGTACCTGTCTAACAAAGCCTTCGAGAGTGGAGAGTTTGTTAATGGCGACAGCCATTTGCGCCATGTATGTGTTCATGTTTGGCGGAAGAGTGAGTGTGTCACAAACTATGATTTCCGTGAGAGATTGGTTCAATGCTTCAAGCCCTTGAGAGAGAGCTTCTTCTGCTTCCTGCGTCGACTGCTGCAGCCCGTAAATCCCCACCATTTGCTGCTCCGTCAACGGCTCCACCTGATTCATTACTATCTACATAGACATACAAAGTGAAAGAATTCAATTTGATCTAAAAAAAGTTCAATTCCACATTTCAATTTAGGTTTTTCGTTTTTTTTGAATTTAGTTTTTTTTGAAATTTAGGGTTTTTTTGAAATTTAGGGTTTTTTTGAAATTAGGGTTTTACTTACGTAAGCAAACAAACCTTAATGAGCTCCGACGGCCGGACGCCGCCCATCCACAAGAAGCAGCGCTCGGCCGGGGTCCGCCACATACCCGAGAAGATGTGGAAGACGTCGGACTTGACAAGCACGCTCTTGAGGCCGATCATCTGGTCGTAGTGGGCCAACGAGTTATCGATCAGGATCTGGAGCTCGTTTTCTGGCCGGTGCTCGTGGACGGCGCTCCTCAGCTCCACCATCAGGTGGTGGTGCTCCTCCAGCCACCGAGCGTACTCCATGTCGAACAATGCCGCATCTTGGAACACGCAAAATTAAATCAATTAATTAAATAATCAATAATTAAATTAGCATAGAGATTCACGCCCACCGCGACTTTTTTTTAGTCATGTTGTCGTCACTCTACCAACTAGACCACATGCGGGGTACGTTTTTATTGCGAAAAAGTTTGTACCTGAAGATATGTTGGTACAAGGAAGGCCTTGCTCTCCACCTGCATTAGCATTTACTCCCAAAAACACTCCCTAAAGAAAGAAAAATAGTAGTATAAACTTTTTTAATTATGGAATTGAGATTAAATTAATGGAGATTAAATTAAATATGACTATACTTGTGATCTAGCTCTCTGAATATCATGTTCTAATTGAGTAAGCTTCATTCTGCTTGACTCCAATTGCTGAACATAAGCCTGCATCAATTAACATAGATTATAGAAATTATTAATATTGTATAGATCAATAAATTAGAAATTAATCAAATTTCTTGCTTATTCATTGCTTAAATCAAAACTTGCCTTTTTCCGAAGCCTGCTTTTCCTGGCTGCTTCTCTATTTTGTGCAAGCCTCCTCAGAGTCTTGCATACATACATTAGTAGTATTAGGAAATTAAGAATTGAAAAAACACAAAGATAATTATTTAATTCGTGAAAAAATAAATAAAATGAAAAACCTTTGGATCAGGTGTTTTTGGACCATCTTGCTCTGAGCTTGACGTAGGCCCTTTGCGATTTCCCTCACGCTGCAATTAAGTGATTGAAAATCAATAAAGGAATTAATTAACTAATCCAAGTACAAAATCTTAGTTACATGAATCTCATCAATTAATTAATGGGATATCATTGGATTTGTTACAAATGGACATTTGTTTATTACTAGTATTTAATTATTGCAATAATTTAATATCATAACCTTAACTACTTTGGCCGGTTCTTGAGCATAATTTCTGTGATTAGATGGCTCAGATGATTTCTTCGAACCACTGCTTATTGCCTACCAAAAATACAAGATTAATTGAATTCAACAAACCCACCATCATGATTTAAACAAGAAAATGAAATCAATAAAATAGTGCTTTTTTTTTTTTTTTCCTCTCTTGTTGAAATTTGATTAATTACCTTGATGATTGATGGTTTTTGTGATGGATCTACATGCATGGGCTCAGAGGGGAAAATATTGAGAGTGTGTGGCCTCATCTCTGCAGAAATTCAGACACAAATTTAATCTAATTTTAATTTGCTCAATTAAATAATTAAAATCAGGAAATAACTTTTATTCAAAAAGAGGTCAAACAAATTAAATTCGTACATACACTAAGTTAGCAGCAAATTCACATTTCAGAAGTTTGTTACATGTCTGTCCAAATTTTGAGAAAACAAGAATCCTTAAAAAAAGAGCACATATTCTTTTTTTTTCTCTAGTAAAAATGAAAAATCTTTTCGAGGATCTGGTCAAAGAGAGTACAAATCTCTCAACAAAAGGTGAAGAAAAAATTGTAAAAATTCAAAAATAAAAATTATATACTATAGTTAAAGGTATATATAAATGTTTACGTCGTTGATCTTGATCTTGGCCGTCGAGGTAGAGAAATAGAGCTTGATCTAAGTCTCCCAAGTCGTAAGCACCGGATTCTTTGCTTCTGATGAAACAATCATACTTAATAAAGAAAAAAAAAATTGAAGTTGAAGAAAAAAGGGAGGCGAAAATTGCTTACATATTGAAGGGTGTGGATGATGAGGATGATTGCATCATCCCGAACGAAAACATGTGATTGTTATTTTGATTTTGATGATGATTGATTTGATCATCGTGTTGCATCTGATGATGTTGAGCTATTTGTGTAGAGTGATGATGCTCGTTGTTGTTGTTGCTGACCTTGTTTGAAGCCATGAGAGAGAGAGAGAGATATGAAAACCTAGAATCTTGATTTCATTTTCAGTGGCTTTATAGAGAAATTTGAGATCAACATAGTATAGATAGAGACAAATTGTGAAATCAATTCAAGGAGAGAGAGGGGTTGAGGCGGTTATGGAGTAATTGAAGGAGATGGGATGATACAAAGAAATGGAGAGAAGAATTGAATGCAAAAGAGGGAAAAGACAAACCCTATTTTAAGCTCTCTTGAAAAATAAGAAGACTTTCTCTACCCAAATTCAACTATATCACTCAATTATCTTTAATCTCTCTCTCTCTCTCTCTCTTAAAAAAATTGGTTTTAAGTTTATTTATATATTGGGTGAGTGAGTTTGGAGATAAACAAGTCCGAGAAGCACAAGCAACATTTGGTGTGGTTTACTAACTTAACACGATGATCTCTATTACTAACCGTGTTTAAATAATTCCATACTTTTAAATTTGTGTTAATTATATCATTCATATTAAGTCTATAGAATGTATTATATATGGTCAATTTTTCGATTTTTTAAGGTTTGATTACGTATATACGGAGTACTATATTATAAAATTTTAATAAAATGAGCGCTCCAAATTAAATGAATTGCTTATGTGGAGCCTTAAAGGCTTAATTAATCTTTCTTCTACTTATATTAGTATTATATATACTGTATTCTTAGCAGCTTCAAAAGAAAAACGAAAGAAAAATGTCATACTCATATATATCGGAAATTACAGAAAAGAGAACTTGACATAGTAAGGATAAGATAAAGGAAAGATATGAACTTATATAAAAAAAAATTATACAGCAAATATGGAGAGATAATTTGATTTATGCTGCAATTAATTTTTTGTTTCCGAATTTAATAAATGGCATAAAAATATAAAACTTAATTCGTATTGTTTTTTTAGCAAGTTACCTCGATGGGGTAGCTATTTTTTTTGTATAAATAGTTCAATTCCTCAATTAACTGCTTTAGTCAAACTCTGATGTGATTTTGATTGATATATAGATTCATCGTTTTGAGACCGGTAATCATTACATCAAAACTTATAATGATCAAAAGATTGAAGAAATTCAATTTTATTTAATTACAATGTCTTGTGTCTGTGTACTTCGGGTTATTTATTTCGTATCGCAAACAATTCCATTACCAAAATGATAAGACAAACAACTAATTAAATTAGTTGTTCGTGGAAACTTCGAAAGTGGCCGAAATGAAATGGTTAGTTATGTGCTCTATTTTTAAATTTGGATTTATTTACAATGATAGTATAAACTGCACAAATTAACATTTAACTAATTAATTATCACATAATTACCGAGCATCAATGTGCGAGGGCCAAAGAATATAGAGCAAAGTTCGTGGTCGCTAAATTTATTGGCAAATTCTTAGAAGTTAGAACCATGATGTGGCGCATTGGTATAACGAGCAAATTTTGTTTTTGCAAAATATTTTGGTAGGAAAATTATGCCAAAACTTTTTAATGTTTTTTGTTCTTGATAGATCGAATTATTTCTCAATCGAGCACCAATTTGTAAGCACAAAAATAACATTTGCTTTTTAGTAATAACATTTTTCAAATTTTTTAATAGTCTCGTAACTCCTTTTTTTTTATTAATTGATGATAGGTACTATAATTTGCTTTTTTTTTTTCTTATTTTATATTTATGTATGTAAAAATCATAAACAAAAAGTATAATGATATAAATCTTAAATTGATTTCATACATGTAATTTATTTAAATTTTAATATAATAGACTTTAATTCTGTTGGAACAATTTGGATTAGGTAAATCAGCAACCATCTTCCATCACAAATCAGTATTTACTTATTTTAATTTAATGTTAATGATTTAGGGAAATTGCGCAGCTAATACTTTCCAACTACTCCAATACCATAGGCACTTTGATTCTATTTTATCACAATAAACAGGACGATGGAAATTGGTAATCAATAACAGTTTCAATTCTTTTTTTATCACAATAAATAGGAGGATGGAAGTTAGTAATCATTGACTGAGCACGTTTGGTTTAGAGCATTAGCAAGCGTTCTATCTGGGGCATGATGTCCTTAGTTATTCATAGAGTTCACACTATTTTTAACTATTTTTTATTTTATTCTTAACGAATTTCCATCATTTGCACCCCAAAAGTCACATTTACATATACAAATATGCTTCATTTTTATACAAAAGTGATTGTAAACATGTGACACAAACCAACCTATCAGGAGACCAAATTGAGCCTTGATAAGCTCAATTGCTTGGTTATGTGGCACATTTTGTACTGGCATCATAGCCGATCGGACAACGTTGGGTTCGCACCTGCCTGCACCGGCTCCTGCAACTGGCTAATTGCGACCTCCTTTCATCAGTCTCACGTTGGCTGAATTGGTCAGCGCTGCCATACGACGAGTATTGGCCACTCGATGTGTGCTTCGTCCATTTGGAGCCTAGCCCGAGTTGGGCTATTACTAAAATTTAAGAAACCACAAAATTTAACGCAAGTTTGTATCTTACTACATTTTTGTATGCATGTGAAACTAAAAATAGCATCACCTAAATGTCATTGATTATAAGTAATTGTATGAAGTTGACTTCAAGAATTCATTCAGAGTCAAGACTTCAGATAGGTCTTGCTTTTTTTATAAAGCTAAGCTAACTGAAACAGGTATTTTATTATCAACGAATTAATACAGATTCATTGCATCAACCGTACGTCTTAGAATAAACATGTTTTTACTCTATAATTAGTTTGTATAGGGCTCTTTCAATGTGAGAGTTATGCCTATAAAGAAACATGATGCTATATATGTATACTTTATGGTTGCACTTGGTCAACTATATCACCGGTTTAATTACATACTCTATTAATTAATTGAAGTCTATGGATCTTTGTTAACCATTACCACAATGTTATGTATGTGATCTACTTCAATGATTCAACCATTTTTCTCACTTTTTTCTCAATGATTGCTAACCAAAACCTTAATCATACAGTACTAATTTAGTTCCTGTAAAGCTTCCTCTAATTATATTTAAATGTTTAATCTTCAAAATGAATCATGGAAAGAAAAAAAATCCTTATCTAGCAAGACGAACATAAATGGATTAATAACATGAACTTTATTAGGATATAAGATTTGAAAACAAAATATCAAATTATAAGATTTCAATTTTCCTCCTTTTTTAATATGTGTACAAAATGACATCTTTTAGGGAGCCTCAAAACGAGATTACATCATTAAAATAAGTATTTTTTTTTCTTTTTTCCTTTTTTTTTAATTTTCTTATATTAATAAATAAAACGACGTCCATGATTTTTAGCAACACCAAGAAATGTCATGTTGTACACAGATGAGAACATTAAAAAAAATTTAAACTTTGTAGTAATAATTTAATATTCCCTATGTCCCTAACCAATAGTCTTCTTTTTTCATTGTAGGCTGTTCCACAAAATTAGACCAAATTTAATTTTGGCAAATTTTTCTCTCTAATGAGGTTGGACCATTCTCTACTAGCAATACTCCAATCACTTTTTATATTTATTTCTTTCTTGTTTTACCAGTTTTACATTAAAATACGGGTTGCCTCCAAAGTTTCTATTTTTATGGGATATATAAATAGTCTTTTCTCAAGTATAAGTAATAGATATGAAAAATAATCCAACATCCATAATCATCTAGTATATTGTAGTAGCAAATTTTACCCACATTCAAAGAGTCATCCTGCGAGCTAGAACGTAGTAATAGACAATAAATTGACCTAAATCATAGGCATATAGTAGTTGCTAAGAAATTAGAAGATTTACCACTCAGATTCTCATAAAGTAATGATTTGCAAAGATCACATATGGCTCACTAAACTGGGAAATAAGATTATGCAAACAAGTAAGACATGTTAATTTTTAGTATCTACTCTAAACATCAAGTCTTATAGCACTAACCAAAATCCCAACAAAAATATATAATTAATTTATATATAATGAAGTATCAATTCGTATATATATTCTCCTTTCGCATTTATCTTTTCGAATGAAGTTGGTATAAAATGGAAGAACAAGTCATACAGTGCATATGACTTTTTCTTGTATTCATAAAATACGTGATAATTAGTGATAATAAAGAGACGAAGTAAAGATTATAAAAAAAATTGGTGAAAGTGTGTAGATCTTAATTTGATGGATCTTGGCTTTTCTTCAAGAATTGGGAACCTTATTTAGACACATACCCGAACTCTATTCATCTATGAATATTCTCAATGTTCCACTAAATTAATGTATAGTACTACATTGCAAACTAGCTAGAAGAAGCCTTTTCAATATAAACATGGAAATTCATGGAAACTCGTCTCCGTGGCTAGTTTCTTAAATTAATAAGTATTTAGTGATTTATGGCTAATCTCTGAAAAAAGACTATTTTTTTTTATCGTAAAGCAATGGCCCAAATGGTAGTATTATTCTTAGGGCTCACCTAAAATGGCCTAATAATTCTATTTTTGGTTTTCCTATAACACATATACTCTGAAAGGTCAATATTTATTTTCTGGTGGGCCCATAAGCCATTTTTCTGGTTTCTAATTTCTATAAATATAAATTGGTTGTTATTGTTTGATATTCGGTTCATTAGAATATTTGCTTAGCGAATATTTATTCATTTATTGAGTTTATTAACACGTGTTCATTAAGTGCAACCTGCAATATAAAAACAACCACAGTCACCTCGTCCTTGTTCAATTGATTGTGTAATCACGTTATAATATAAACAATTAAATATGAGATTCATGTAACAAAAATTCAAATTGAATAAACAATATACCAAACATTGTATATATAATTCATTATAATGATCGATATGCTCTTTTAATAGATGAAAGTAGTAAGATAACAATGTTAAATTAAAAAGGTTAAAGTTTAGATTCAATAAGGAAAGAAAAAAAAATACATATATATGTATGTCATATGATGTACTCAACCAATCACAATTTTAAAAAAAGAGGATAAACATGAGATAAGTAAGTAGTTTCCGCAATTAAAATTTTTATGACCCAACTTATTTTATACAATTAAAAAAAAAGAGGATAAACATGAGATAAGTAAGTAGTTTCCGCAATTAAATTTTTTATGGCCCAAGTTATTTGAATACATTAAACCCTATCACTTTATCAGCGCAATTTTGGGCCATGATTTATTCCATACTACACTGGGTCCACTTATATAGTTACACAATTTAGTTCTTTTTAAGACCCACTATATAAGGAAGAATAAAAATGATAGTGTATTTTAATTTTTTCAATAAGTTGATATAGTGAGCTGTAATGGATATAAATATAATTACCTCCGTCCCTGAAAATTTGATACAGTTTACTATTTTGGTCCGTCCCTTAAAATTTGATACACTTCACTTTTACCATTTTTGGTAGTGGACCTCATATTCCACTAACTCATTCCTACTCACATTTTATTATAAAACTAATACTTTAAAAGTAGGACTCACATCCCACCAACTTTTTCAACTCACTTTTCATTACATTTTTTAAAACCCGTGTCGGGTCAAAGTGTAGCAAATTTTGGGGGACGGAGGTAGTAATACTATACTAGTAGAAGAAACGGTCTAACACCACTCTGAGTAGAATTGATTGTACAAATAAATTTGAAAACCAAAACAAACTAATTTCTAAAGATGAAACAAAAGGAATCCCTTTTAGATTTGGATGATTTGTTTTTCCTATACTCTTTCTTTTTGACGTGATTTATGTAGAAAAATTATTAACAGCAGGTTAAAGATACAAAAAAGAATAAAGGTGCAGAAAAAAAGTTGAAAAAGCGTTTTCTACGAACGTGGTCATGGTATGTGCCTAATTCTTTTAGTACTACATTTTTCCTAAGTTGTTCAACTTTTTATATCTAAAGTACAATCTAATGTACACATATATTCCATCTTTTGTAGTAATTGATTTGAATGATTTTTTCGAACTGAATTCAAGTTTTGAAATCACACATTATCTTAATTTGACCAAATGAGCATCATGCATATGTCAAAATCTTGATACTACTAAAAAGCTATATATTCCATTGTGTATAAGGAATAAAGGAAATATATTGAAAATAGGCATCTAAATTTAGTGCATTATGTCACTAAACAAATGCAAGAATACTAAACAAATGCAAGAATATCAGGAAAAAAGCAAAACTTACACATGATATTGAAGTGTAAAGATCACTTTTGTCATCATGGATTTCGCCATTGCAACACCTTTTTGGTTAGTTTATGGAATAATTCAAAGTTTCCCTCCCATTTTTCCGTAGCATAATAGTGTGTTACTATTTTGATTTAGTACTTCATCAAAACAACCTATCACGCGAAGAATGATAATGAATGACACCTTACTTCATAAAACACTTCTCATCCATTTAACAGGTCCAAAATTCGAATAGTATCTCACAAACTTTGCATGATACTCACGGGATTTAACCTATTATTTGGCGAGGAAACGTTTTACCAGTGAGTTACTCCCTCCCTTTCCTAAAAATAGATATTCTTTCCTTTTTAGTTTGTTTCATAAAAATAGAAACTTTTCATTTTAGAAAATGAACCCTACAATCCACTAACACTAATTCCACTGCATTTTCTCCTCCTCCCTCTTACTTTGCCCATTTTTTCTCTTCCTTTCTCTAGTTTTCCTCTTCCTCTTTGTTACTTTACCAACTTTGTATTTAAACCCGTGTCGTTTCCAAAATTTCTATTTTTAGGTTACAGAGCGAGTAGCACGTAGGACCTTTTTCTTCCCTTTATGTTTATTATAATTACATACTATATGCATTAAGCACATAGTGGCCAGCCTTAGAACAATGCTTTTAGACAAAGCAAAATGCTTTACACATAAACCATTCAATCCAAACCTCAAACCCTCAAACAAAGTTGTTACCAGTAATAAACTAAGCTCATCACTTCAAATCAACACATTATTTCAAACATCAAACATTTCTTCACTTCCAAATCCAAATCCAAATCCATCATGAATCCCCTCGACGACTACCGAATCAAAGACACAAAGCCGCGGCTCGGCGAGCGCTGGCCCCACGGCGGCAGCGGCAACCGGAGCTGGATCTGCGGCGACAAGATCAGCACCACCTACGACCTGGTCGAGCAGATGTTCTACCTCTACGTCCGCGTCGTCAAAGCCCGCGACCTCCCCACCAACCCCGACCCCTACGTCGAGGTCAAGCTCGGCAACTACAGGGGCAAAACGCAGCGTTTCGACAACAAAACCTCGCCCGAATGGAACCAGGTCTTCGCCTTCTCCAAACACAAAATCCACTCCTCCACCCTCGAAGTCTCGGTCCGCGACAAGGAGACGCTCGGCAGAGACGACTTCCTCGGCCGAGTTCAATTCGATCTCAATGAGATCCCCACGAGGCTCCCTCCCGACAGCCCCCTCGCCCCGCAGTGGTACCGCCTCGAGGACCGCCACCGCCTCCTCCGAGGGGAACTCATGCTCGCGGTCTGGATCGGATCGCAAGCGGACGAGGCCTTCCCCGAGGCGTGGCATTCGGACGCCGCCGCCGTGCATGGCGACGGAGTTTTCAGCGTCCGGTCCAAGGTGTACGTTTCGCCTAAGCTGTGGTACCTCCGGGTCCACGTCATCGAGGCGCAGGACGTGGAGGGGGAGGACCGGAGCCAGCCTCCGCCGGCTGTGTTTGTGAAGGGTGTGGTTGGGAATCAGGTTGGGAAGACTAAGATTTTCCCGAACCGGACCGCGAACCCGGTTTGGAACGAGGATTTGTTGTTCGTTGTCGCGGAGCCTTTCGAGGATGTTTTGATTGTGACGGTAGAGAGTAAGGTGGCCCCCACGCGGGACGAGGTGGTCGGGAGGATGAGCGTCTCGATGAACGCGCTGGAGCGGCGGATGGACCACCGGCCGGTCCACTCGCGCTGGTTTAATTTGGACCGGTTCGGGATGGGGGATTACATGGAGGGGAAGGGGCCGAAATTCTCGACGAGGATCCATTTGAGGGCATGTCTGGAGGGCGGGTACCACGTGTTGGACGAGTCCACGTTGTACATTAGCGACCAACGGCCTACCACCCGACAGCTGTGGAAGCAGCCGATCGGGATTCTCGAGGTCGGGATACTTAGCGCGAACGGGCTTCTCCCCATGAAAGTGCGGGACGGGAGGGGTACCACGGACGCATACTGTGTGGCCAAATACGGCCACAAGTGGGTCCGTACGCGGACGGTAGTAGAGAGCTTTAGTCCAAAATGGAACGAGCAGTACACGTGGGAGGTGTACGACCCGTGCACGGTGGTCACGCTAGGCGTGTTGGATAATTGCCACTTAGCGGGCGGGAACGGAAGGGACTCGAGAATCGGGAAGGTCCGGATCCGGCTATCGACACTAGAGACGGATAAAATCTACACACATTCATATCCATTGCTAGTCCTACAACCCTCAGGATTGAAGAAAATGGGAGAGTTGCATCTTGCATTTAGGTTTACTTGCATTTCATTAACACAAATCATATACTTATATAGTAGGCCACTATTGCCAAAAATGCATTACATTCAACCATTCACAATAAGTCAATTAGATAAATTGAGAAATGAAGCAATGAAGATTGTTGCATCAAGATTAGGGAGAGCAGAGCCTCCCCTGAGAAAAGAAGTGGTAGAATACATGCTAGATGTAGACTCTCACATGTGGAGCATGCGGCGTAGCAAGGCCAATTTCTTCCGAATCGCCTCCTTCTTCTCGGGCCTAATCGCCACGAGCAGGTGGATAACACAAGTTTGTCAATGGAAGAATCCGATCACCACCGTTCTAGTCCACGTCCTCCTATGCATCCTCGTGTGCTACCCGGAGCTAATCCTCCCCACCGGCTTCCTCTACATGTTTTTCATCGCGGTGTGGAACTTTAGGCTCCGGGCTAGCCACCCTCCGCACATGGACACAAAAATGTCTTGGGCGGAGGGAGTGCATCCGGACGAGCTTGATGAGGAATTTGACACGTTCCCAACATCTAGACCACAGGACGTGGTCCGGATGAGGTATGATCGAGTTAGGAGCGTGGCCGGGAGGATACAGACCGTGGCGGGGGATATGGCGACACAAGGAGAGAGGTTTCTTGCATTGCTAAGCTGGAGGGATCCAAGAGCAACCACCATTTTCCTACTAGTTTGCCTTTGTGCAGCTGTTGTTCTCTTTGTTACTCCTTTCAAGATTGTTACTCTTTTGGTAGGCTTGTTTTTGCTCAGGCATCCAAGATTTAGGAGCAAGATGCCTTCAGCTCCGAGCAGCTTCTTCCGTCGATTACCCGCTCGAACCGATAGCATGTTGTAGTAACTCTTATTTCTGAGTTTTTTCCAGTCTCGTATTTTGTTTCATCAGTCCATGTTACGTGTGCAACATATTGACATTGCACTGAAATAATGGAGATAAATATTTTACAATAATTAACACTATTTTTTTATAATTACCAATGGTATTCATCAATGGGTCCAGTCACTATTCCTTGCACTGATTTAATATTTTACCCATTCTCTACTAATGTAAAACTTTATTCACTGATTAAATATTTTACCCATTATCTACTAATGTAAAACTTTGTTCCATCTTTGACCTATTCAGAGTAAAATAAAAGGTTAATAACATCGAAACTAAAGAAATTTGTCAGATTGTAGCATATGATTTGGACCAACTTCTCTAACTTAAAAACTTTTAAAGGGTAAAAAAGTATTTAAAAAAAAATATTTTTCTCCACTTATTAACTTAATTCAGAATTTCAGCAATAATGCACCTAGTCTTCCATGAAACATGTTTAATGTCTCCACTTTTTATTATTTCAACTAAATAAATGCCCACTTTACTCAACATAATAATGAAATAAATAAAATAATGGATCACTTGTATATGGTGCATATAGGCCACAACTAAATTATTTGGTATTAGCATATATTGATAAATGATAGTAGTAACTACTAACAATGAAATAAACGATGCAATATGAAATTTACCAGAAAATCCAAATAACTACAAAGTCTACAACCAATTAAAACACACAACTTGTACAAAATGAGAGAGAAAATAGGATCAAAATTTAGCAGAATTTGACATAATTTCACTTCGAATGCAAGAACAGGTTGAAATTATTGAATTGAATGTCAACCAAGGAAAAGAGATTAGCATGGATACGTCTCAAAATAACCACAAATCCCTCAAAAATAAAGAAACAACCTAGAATTCCAATGCATTATGCATATTCATGTTTTTTCATCGGCTACAACTTCATAACCACGCCCCTCTTGTCAAAACAGCAAACAAGCTTCCTCGCCGGCATATTCTACGCCGTCGACCGCCCCCAAAAAGCCCGAGCTGCTCACAACATGCAGTCCGTCCTCGCAGGCAGCCTCCGGAAGAAGTTGAGGGGCACGGACGGGAGCTTGTACCGGAACCTAGGATGTCTCAAGACATAGAATCCGCCGAGGAGCGCCACAACTTGGAACGGCGTGACATAGAGGACGGAAGCCGAGATCAAGCAGAAGATGACAAACAGGGCTGTCGCGCGAGGGTCCCTCCAGCTGAGCAGGTTCTGCAGCCTCTCCCCCTGCGTCGCCAAGTCGCCCACGACGGTCTGGATCCGCCCTGCGATGCTCCGGAGACGGTCGTACCTCATCCGCACTATGTCCGCTGGGCGGGAGGTCGGGAATGTGTCGAACTCCTCATCGAGCTCGTCGGGGTGGGCGTTGTCTGCGCAGGAGAGGCGAGTGTCCATGTGGGGCGGGTGCCTCGGCCTCCACCGGTAGTACCACACCCCGATCAGAAACAGGTAGAGGAAGACCGTCGGCAAGATCAACTCGGGGTACATAACGAGGATCAGAAACAGGATGTGGATGAGCACGGTGGTGATCGGGTTCTTCCAGTTGCAGATCTGATCGAACCATTTCCCGACAGCGACCAGCCCGCTCATCACGCCCATGATACGGAAGAAGTTGGCTTTGCTCCGCCTCATGCTCCACATGTGAGACCCCACGTCGAGCATATACTCGACCACCTCCTTTCTGAGAGGCGGCTCAGCCCGATTCAGCCTCATCGAGACGATCTGAGTCGCCTGGTGCCTCAAGCTATCGAGCTGGCTAACGGTTAATGGGTGGATGTAGTGCATTTTAGGCAGCAGCGGCTGCGAGTACAGATGCATCATGTTTACCAGAGACGAGCAAGTGAAACGCACGGCTAAATGGATTTCTCCCATCTTCTTCACCCCAGATGGGTGCAAGACGAGAAGAGGATACGAATGAGTGTACACACGATCCGTTTCCAGAGTGGAAAGGCGAATCCTGACCTTCCCGATTCTTGAATCCCTTCCGTTTTTATCCCCACCATGCAAATGGCCATTATCAAACACACCAATGGTTACGACAGTGCAAGGATCGTACACCTCCCAAGTGTACTGCTCGTTCCATTTAGGAGAAAAGCTGTCGATGATTGTCCTAGTCCTGACCCACTTCTGTCCGTATTTGGCAACACAATAAGCATCAGTCGTCGCCCTCCCATCCTTTGTTTTCATCGGTGAAAGCCCCTGCGCGTTCAAAATCCCCAGCTCGAGAATGCCAATGCTCGACTTCCATAGCACTTTAGCAGTCGGCCTAAGATCGCTGCTGTAGTGAGTGGACTCGTCCAAGACGTGATAACCGCCTTCCAGACAAACTCTCAAATGAATCTTGCTGGCGAACTTCATGTCCTTTTTCTTTTCGCCTTCGACTATAATATGTTTCTCCAGATTAAACCACCTCGTATTCACAGGCTTGTGGTCCAGCCTCCTGTCCACGTACTGCAACGGGATACCACATCTTCCAAGAACCTCGTCCTTGTTTGGCGCAACGCGGTCTTCCACGCTCAAAATCAGTGGCTCCTCAAACGGCTCCGCAGCAACAAACATCAAATCCTCATTCCACATCGGATTGATGCTTTTGCTCATCGAAACTCGTGTTCTCAGCGCTTGGTTTCCCAAAATGGCCTTCACGTAAACCTCAGGATACCGGCCTTTGTCGCTTGGCTGCAAATCCTGAGCTTCGATCACGTTTACTCTCAGGTACCAGAGTTTAGGCGAGAGATAGACCTTCGACCTGATATTTGCAAGACCATCAGAACCACTGACCGTCGCAGCATCCGAATGCCAAGCCTCCGGGAATGCCTCATCAGCTTGTGTACCCATCCAGACAGCCAGCATGAGCTCACCCTTCGCCTTCTCGCTCTTCCTGTCCTCCAACCTATACCACTGTGGCGCCAGGGGACTGTCAGGAGGAACCCTTTTCGGGATCTCATTCATATCAAATACAACCCGGCCTATAAAGTCATCCTTCACAACATCCTTATCTTTCACAGAAACTTCAAGGACAGAGGCCTGGATTCGGTCCTTCGAGAAGGCAAACACCTGATTCCACTCAGGGTTCGACTTTTTCTCGAAATGACGGGTTGTGCCCTTGTAGTTTCCGAGCCTAACCTCAACATATGGATCACAACTACCGGAAACATCCTTTCCAGGTAAATCTTTTGCCTTCACAACACGTACGTAGAGGTACTGCATTTGCTCAACGAGGTCATAGGTGCTCGTCAGCTTATCACCGGTCACCTTCCCCCCTCCGAGGTGGGGTTTGGTTTCCTTCAACGAGAAATCTTCGTGCGGTGGCCTCTGCATTTTCCTCAACCTCCTTTATACCTGTATTAGAACAAAATCTGGGATCAGGTTGCAAATACAACATTAAAATGATTTTATAAAAACAGATCAATCGTAGCAAAAATTACTAATAAGTCCTTGATTTTACAAGATTGAGCAAACTCAAAAAACTAACATGGTCTACAAATAGAAAGAAAGCAAATTGAAATCATAGAACTACATATGTGCTTCTAGTTTAGAATTGAAACCTGATATAGAAAAATCGTGAAAGTCCAAAAACTCGAAGTAGTAGTTCCTTCTCAGAGTTCTTCAATCCTATGGGATGAAAGCAAGAAAATACGGGAATAAAGAAAGTAAGAAATAGAGTGATACATAAGCACAACCAACACAAAGGAGAACACAAGCATTGCAAACAACATGAAGCATCATCCTAACTGATTCATCAAGATTCCACAACCAAGATGAATCCACTTAAAATGTGAGTTCATAAAATTAGAGGCAAGAATGTGTGTGAACATATGCATAAACTTTAGAACGTTACAAAACCCTCACTTCCCAAAAATCCATGGATTTCAGCAGTACAATTGCAAGCACTTATGGAACATCCAAAGGGGAATTCAGTCCTCAATGTAGCATCAAATTAGCAACTTGCGCAGATAATAAGCAAAACAACCTCAGAAATAGATTCTTTTAACAAGACAGATAAGTAGAGCACCTTGTGAAGAAGATTCTAGAAAGCCCAAAACACAACCTCAATGCTTCAGATCTGAGTCCTCAAAACCTGTGGAGAAACAAGAAAGAAATCTCAAGATCAAACAGGGAAGTAGATCAGCAATAGATAACAAAAGCACACACAAAGATTAAAAACTTTAAAAAGTAAAACACACACCAACACACAAGCTCTCTCTCTCTCTCTCTCACTCTCTCATCAGAACATCTCAAGAACAAATGTGGAAAACACAAAAATCATTCCAAACAACTCATTCTCTACTCATAAAAATTTGATCTTTGCAGTAAAAATAAAAGCTTTTCAACACAGATCTTCAGAAATAAAAACCCACCAAACCAAAAACAAAAACAAAAACAAGAATGCAGCTAACAACCTAAGTAAGCAAAGCAACATCCAAAGCTCATATTTTTCTCAATGGGGTTTGTGTTTTGAGAGTCAAATAAGTAAAGGGCTTTAAATAAAGATACAGCTGCTAAAGGTAAAAAAAAGAGGGAGAGGGAGAGAAATGAATATACCTTGAGGTTCATGATAAGGTTCTTGAGCAGATGGATTGCAACAACTGAGGGGCAGAAGAAGAAAGAACGAAATATAAAAGGGAGACGAATAAAAAGATGAGAATGGTTTTTGTTCTTTCTTGCCTTTTTGAAGCAAGGAAAAAGAAAAAGCAAAATACACAAAACCAGAGAGTGAACAAACAGAGCAATATATAAATTTTTTCTTTTTTTGTGCAAATTTTCTTGCTCTCAATCGGTCTTTCACGCAAATTGAAATGGTGGGGGACACTGGTCGAGATCTGATGAATCCTCTTTATCAATGCCACCGAACCCAACGATGACCAATGTGTGAAATTTATTTTAAGTTTTACTAAATGTGTGTGCATGAGTATATTTGTAATTGGTATGTTTGTTCTCTCTCCATGGTTATTTTTTTATTAAAAATTCACTATTTTTTTAACTATAACCAGGCTTATTATTGTGAATGGAAGTTCGTGTAGGAGTAATAAATTTATCGTTAGATTTTAAATAGTCAAGTACTATATGAAAGATATTTTGAGCCATTAACTTCAAACAAAAAGAAATATGTAACCATTTTTATATAGTTAATTACTTATAACTTAAATGTAATTTTTTTTTATAGTTATTTACTTCTATTACTTATCGAAGTTTGTGTGTGTAGGTTTACATTATTTGATTATGAGTTATTATTATTTTTTAACTGGTTTCCAATATTTGAGTACGTTTGTATTAATGCATATTAAATCAACTCATTCCGCTCTCTATATATTCTTTCTTGATGTTCTACAAAATTTATGCAGTTTATAATTTCAAAGTTCAATTTCTTAATAAACAAAAACTAATAATTTGAAAAAAAATAAATGTTTAATAATATATATTATTTGTTTGAATTCGAATCAGCACGAAATAAGAATGGAAGTTATTAGCGATCTTATTTTGAGAAGTGGAAAAAAGTATTAAATGATTATATTCGTTTTTGTGTTTATGTTATCATTACGTTAGTACAAAAAATAACGGTGATTATGCAAAAAGTCAATGTATGTAACCGTAATTGGCCCAAAAAGTATTACAAGTTGGATTGTAATTTCAAAATCATTAGACGAGATACATGTGACTAATTTTGCTCTATTATCGGCAATACGAAATAAATTAGAACTGTCACAATAACAATATTAATTAATTCAATAAAAAATATATACCTTTCGTCCACCATTAGAAGTCTCATTTCATTCTGGCACAGTTCCTAATTGTTCAGAAGTTGAAATGTGTGTGCGCATGAATATATTTGTTCTTTCTACTTATTTTTTATTTATTTTTTACTATAAAGCCCACGTATGTGGCACATGTTGTGATTGGGATGTTATTGTTGCAATAGGGATGTGACAAGAAAATAACTAATACTCCCTTTGTTCTTTGTTGCAGAGATATTTTATTTTGAGCACTCGTTTTGAGAAAATAATAATAAATAGTTAAAATCGAAAGAGATTAAATTAAAAGAAAGAATAATATAAACAAGAGTTATCTCTAAGTTTATCAATACATTTTTTAAAATAAATTTATGTCTTTGTGTTTATATTTTTAATAAATAGAGTTAAGATAACTCTTAGTTATGTATTAGAAATTAGTTAGCATCATAACGTGATCCTCGTGTAATAAATTTATCGTTAGATTTTAAATAGTCAAATACTATATGGAATAAATTTTCAACCATTAAATTTAATCAAAAACAAATACTGTAACCATTTTTGTATAGTATAATACTACTATAACTTAATTGTAATTTTTTTTAATATAGTTGTTTACTCCTATTTCTTATCGAGCTCTGTGTGATTATGGGATACTTATAATTATTATATTACAATTACTTTTATTATTTCTTTTTAACTGGTCTCAGATATTTGAGTACACTTGTATTAATGCTTATTAGATCAACTCATTTCCTCACACTATATGTATTTTTTCTTGTTGTTCTACAAAATTTATGTAGTTTATAATTCCAAAGCTCAATTTCTCAAGAAACAAAACCTAAAAAATTAAAATAATTTAAAAAATAAAATCAATGTTTAATAATTGTATATTATTTGTTTATATTCGAATCAGCACGAAATAAGAATGGAAATAAATAGCAATTTTATTTTAATAAATGGAAAAAAGTATTAAATGATTATGGTCTTTTTAATTTACGCTTATCATTACGTTAGTACAAAAATAACGTTGATTATACAAAAAGTTAATTTATGTAATTGTAATTTGTCCCAAAAGTATCACATGTTGGATTGTAATTTAAAACTAATTAAACGAGACACATGTGATTGACTTCGCTCTACTATCGACAATATGAAACAATGGAACTATCAAAATAGCAATATTAATTAATTCAATAAAAAATATAATCCATCCATCCACCATTAGGAGTCTCATTTCTATATACACAATTTCTAATTGTTCAGGAGTTAAATGCACGTGTGCATGACTATATTTGTAATTTCGCAGTTTATTTGTTCTTTATCCATAGTTTTTATTTTTTATTTTCTCACTTTCTTTACTACATAGCCCACGTCACACAAGCCAGAATTGTGATCGGGAAGTGGCACATGCAGACTTTGTTGTGATTGGATGTTCTTGTAATATAGACGTGATAAAAAAAAATTATTTTCAATTTTGAACTAAGTACTATCTCAATTATGTATATTAAAAATATTAACACAATCACATAAGTTTATCAATGTAATTTTTTTATTAATCTTATGTATTTGTGATGATATTTTTAATAAACAAGAGTTGAGATAGTCCTTAATTATGTATTACTACAAATTTGTTAGCATTATAACATGACTCTCGTGTAATAAATTTATCATTAGATTTTAGATAGTCAAATACTATATGGAATACATTTTCAACCATTAAATTCAAACAAAAATAAATATTGTAACCATATTTGTATAGTAGTAGTAAATTATACTACTATATCTTAACTGTAAATTTTTTTATAGTTATTTATTTCTACTTTCTTATGGAGGTTTGTGTGAATGTAAGTGATAATTATTTAATCACAGTTACTTTTATTATTTCTTTTTACTGGTCTCAATATTTGAGTACCCTTTTATTAATGCGTGGAAATCAATTCATTCCCTCACTCCACAAATATTATTTCTTCTTGTTGTACCAAATTTAGGTAGTTTATAATTCCAAAGTTCAATTTCTTACGAAACAAAAACTAAAAATTAAAATTATTTGAAAAATAAAATCAGTGTTTAATAGTGTATATTATCTATTTAGACTCGAATCAACACGAAATAAGAACAGAAGTCAATAGCGGTCTTATTTTAATATGTGGAAAAAAGTATTAAATGATTATATTCATTTTGTGTTTATGTGTATCATTACGTTAGTACAAAAACAACGGTGATTATGCAAAAAAGTTAATTTATATAACCGTAATTGGTCCCAAAAGTAGTATAGGTTGGATTGTAATTTGAAATTCATTAGACGAGACACATGTGACTGACCTCGCTCTATTATCAACAATATGAAATAAATTGGAACTATCAAAATAGCAACATTAGTTCACTAAAAATATACCCCCTGTTCACCATTAGGAATCTCATTTCCTAGTAGCACAATTTCTAATTGTTCAAGAGTTGAAATGTGTGTGTGCATGAATATATTTGTAATTTCGTAGTTTGTTTGTTCTTTCTCCTTATACTTTATTTTTAATTTATATTTTTCACTTTTTTTTCTTACCATAGAACTCATGTACGTGGCACATGCATACTTTCTTGTGATGGGAAGTTCTTGTAATTGGAATGTGAAAAAATTTAAAATTTCAATATAAAACTAACAACTATCTCAACTTTGATATTAAAAATATAACTTTGATATTAAAAATATTAACATAATGATATAAGTTTATTAACATAATTTTTTATTGATAAATTTATATTTTTATGTTGAGATAATTCTTAGTTATGTAATAGAAATTAGTTAGCATTATAACGGAACTTTTCATAATAAATTTACGTTAGATTTCAATTAGTAAAATACTATATGGAATATATTTTCAACCATTAAACTCAAACAAAAATAAATATTATAACCATTTTTATATAGTATTGAATTATAGTACTACTGTAACTTAACGGTAATTTTTTTTATAGTTATTTACTTCTATTTCTTTTCGAGGTTGGTGTGACTATGAATTATAATTATTAGATTACAATTAATTTCTCTTTATGTGATACTTGTCTCGAACATATCATAAATCCACTAAACAGCACTCTTATTTGTGTTTTATCTTTCACATATAAAAAATATATATAATATCATGAATTCACTAAAAGTACTTTCTCAGGTCTCATTTTATTATTCTGAGTCATTTACTGTTGCTACTCATTTCACTTTTACTAACCATTTCACTTTTACTAATATAAATAGGCTTTTTGTTTTATTAACTCATTTCAATCACATTTCCTTATAAATTACCCTATTCATCCCTTAAATATAATCATATTAAATATAAAAAAATAAAGATAAAATCTGAACATGGTTTATTAAAATTATACTCAATATAAATACGAATATGAATATGAATATGACATATGATTTCAATTATGTTGACAATAAACCCTACTTAAAAAACAAATTGACAATAAATGAACAATAGTAATATATATGAATATATTTGTGTTATGCAAATTCAGTACGAATACAGTACAAAATCAACATGAATACCATACAACGATATTAAAATAGAAATACGATATAGTAGTCGTAGATACTAATCTACATCGGAATTGTACTCAGTTAGTATATTACATAAAAGTCACATAAAAAATAAAAACAAAAGGAAAAATAAAGAGAAAAGAAGAATCACAAATGGTGGGCTTACACGTGCCCACATGTGAGTGGAGGTTTCACTGTAGTATCTCGACAAAAATTGGTAGCGTAGTGTATTTCATAGATATAGAAATAGACGATGATGCTACTACTATATATTCGCACTCTTTTTCGTTTGGACCCCCAAATCACACATCTCATAATACTGGCATCCAATGCATTCATTTTGCCTTGTTGGATTTTAAAAAATTCTATTTTGTTCTTCAATCAATAAGATTACACCACCTTTCATAATTCAGGACAAAAAATCATATAAACCTTAGAGCATCTACAGTGGTGCGGATGTCCCGGCGGATATTCGGCGGACTTCCCAAAAACACCTCCTGCCACGTCATAAGTAGGGATGTCAATCGGGCCGGTCCACCGAATTTCGGGCCAACCCTACTCGGGTTGCGGGTTAACCGGATTGTAATTTTTCGGGTTATAAAAGTTTAACCATAACCCTAAAAGCTTGGGTTTCGGACTAGCCCAACGGGTTAATCGGGTTGCTACCGATAAAATTAACATATTATCAACCAAATAAATAATAATGAAACTTAGTTATATTTATAAAATATAAATATTTAATTATGATAAATTTGAGATATATACTTAAATTCAAACACAAACATGATCAAATACTAATATTTGAGATTTGTGCAAAAGAAGACATATATTTAAATATTTTAAAGCATGTTTTAAAACACGCATTAAAAATTTAAATATTTTTAATGAATTAGAAGTTTCTAATTTATTTGTTTTTTATTATATTAATAAAATTTTAATATATAATTTGTATATTTAATATAAAATTGAAAATTATTTTTTTTAGTTATCTACTCCCTCTGTTCCATAGTATAGAGTCATTTTGCCATTTTGGTACGTTCCTTAGTAATACAGTCATTTCCCTTTTTAGTAAAAGCCAACACATTTTTCCATACCTACTTTACTCTCTCTTACTTTTTTCTCTCTTCAACTCTCTACCTTTTTCATTTTCCACTTTATTTTCTCTTTACTTAACTCACCTAACACAATTTTTCTTAGTCTCCGTGCCGAAAAGAAACGCTTCAATTACTATGGAACGAATGGAGTATATTATAAAAATAATTAATGAAAGTGTCCAATTCGGGTTTTCGGGCCAGCCCATCGGGTTTTCGGGTCTGACCCTAACGGGTTGCGGGTTAATCGGGTGCAGGATAATCGGGTTGTAGTTTTATCGGGCTAGAAATTTTCAACCCTAACCTTATAAATTTGGTGGGCTATTCGGGCCAACCCACGGGTTGCGGGCTGCATTGACATCCCCAAAGACATCCCGGCGGATATCCACAATAATAAAAATTCACAAATTCACCAAATTAAACAATTGACGGAAATAAACAATTTATGGAATTAAAATTTCGACACGAATACGGACGCAGAAAGTGCAATGATAATTTCATTAAATAAAAACAATAAAAAAAAGTACATTTCAACAAAAAAAAAATTAAACAAATTACATTATAAATATCAACGTGCACCCCTCCGCGCCCATAGCTCTTCAATTATATCGTTCTGGAGTCGAATATGAGTTTATCGTTGGCGCATGTCGGCAAATTCACGGACCCGATCGGCCTCTTCATGGGGTATCCCCATACGTACATTGGCGGTGGCCACGTCGTGGCTTGGACCGACAACATCAATATCATCATTGGTCCAATCAGTCAGCGCTGGACCTTCCTATTTGACAATCATGTTGTGCTGATAATACATGTATACATGACAACAATGATGTTGTCAATACATGTTGTGATTTTTAGAGTGCAATTTAAGTACACAAAACAAGTAATAATTCCCTAAAAATACTACTTATACAAGTATACAGACGTGCAATGCAGTATAAAAGGTGTCGAACCCACAAGGAGGAGATTAATTGCTAAAATTAGTAAACCTAACTAAAAAGCAGTAAAATAGTTTAATTTTGAGTTTTTGATCAAGAGGCGAGTGAATGACGAAACGAGAAGAAAAAATACAAAAGAATCACGATAAAGAGGGAAGACTACTCCTAGCTTGTTTTGCGTTGATTGTTCACATGAATCCTAAAGTCTAATTACTTTCCATTAATTATCGGGATCGTGGTGATTTTACGCTCTCACACAGCTGATCACTGATCATGGAATTTTTACACCTAGGATAAGCCGATCACGTCTCCTAGGCTTTACTCACCAACCCCGCACTCCTACAGTCGCATAGTAAGCTCGGGATTGGCTTCTAAGAACGTTCAACATACAAGATCAACCCCGGACTATCCACTGATCAATTTTAGCCTAGGGTTCCTTATCTATGTTAGCTCCCTACTCCAAGTTAAAGAGACATTGAAGTTAGGGCCATTACCGGATTAAGTTTCCAAGAAAAACCTAACACGGATTGAAAATAAAGACATAGATAAGAACCAAAACATGAAAATATATCAAAACACAATCATGGATTCATATTTACAAGCTTCCCTAACTAACTAGAAGTAATCTCTAAAATCTAGCCACTCATAGTATGCAACAATACAAGAAAACAAGTAAATTCTACCATATGGGCAAGATTAGGGAAGAATTAGCCTCAAGCTGCTTCTTCTTCTTCCTCCCAAAAATGGACTTCAAGTCTCTTTCTCTCTTTAAAAATTGCCTCCAGCCGTCAAAGGATGCATTGGAAGTCATGCCCTAGCTATTTAAATAGTTAGGGATGAAAAAACAGGACTAGTAACAAGCGCCCGGTCGGGTGATCTGCGTAATGCAAAACGCCGGTCGCGCGTTTTATCTGATTCTCGACACAGTCGCGCGTTTAAACGCTGGGTCGCACGTTTTCCACTTCATTACGCAGTCTTCGTAAAACAGTCGTATCTTCTTCTACCGGGCTCCGATTGAGGCGTGTGAGATATCCACGCGAAGCTCTTTCGAAGGTGAATGCAATGGTGGACTTGTAGAAGCATTTTAATTAATTTTGAAGGGCTGATTACTGATCAGATTCGGATCTTTGTTTTCTTCCTCCTCTCTCTCTTATGGATTGGTATTTTGTCATACAATATATCAAAATGAGTTCATTTTTCACCTAAAAATGTGTGTTAAAACAATACAATAAAGGACCACAATTTGATTCACATCAAATACCCCCAAACTTAAGTCTTGCTCGTCCCGAGCAAGTTAAACAAATTAGCACTTTGTAGACATAGATAAGTTTTCTTATCATATCACACATTGACCCACACAAGTCCTCAAAACTTATTGGATGGACCCCACATTCACTCGCAAGTAGGATTTTGGAACACGCAATGTGTACCAATCGGACCA
Organism: Salvia hispanica; assembly: GCF_029641045.1. Classification (NCBI taxonomy): domain Eukaryota; kingdom Viridiplantae; phylum Streptophyta; class Magnoliopsida; order Lamiales; family Lamiaceae; genus Salvia; species Salvia hispanica. The sequence goes on from NC_142694.1 coordinate 56,823,131, forward strand.
ACCAAACCGTCATAACTAGATCATCAAAAGGAGTTCTTTCGGCTATTCTATTTTTTAAGGTACTTAAGGTGTTTCCCCCAAAATTAAACAAAACTTACCACAAACAAATCATTGTGATGCACATATCAAAGGACTTTGATCATTGGTTGTAATGGGGCTTTTGGTCTAGGTGGGATCGTATTTGGCTAAGTGACTCACCACCAAGTTTATAGCACTAGCACATCCATCACACATCTCACATCTGAAATACAAAAAAAATACACACCCCCAAACTTGAGATTTTTCATTATCTCAAAACTAACAAACGAACACATTTATTCTATTTTTATTTATTTTTACTTCACTTTTCTTTTCTTTTTTTTAGCCTTGGCTTTTTTCAGTAATAAAAGGCTGCCTTGTATTCTTATTCACAATTTTTTTTCTTTTTCTTTTTTAATTTACAACATCATAATTTACCAGCTAATGGCTCAAACACAAGCCTTTTCTTGTCACACAACAAACCCTCCCAAGATGTGCTAGCACTTTAACCCTGGTGTCTGGGACCGAGAATTAAGGGCTAACAAAGGATAAATAACATTATGGCTCATTTAGTGACTTAAAATTTTCAACAAATAATAAGGCCTCAAAGCTCAAAATTGGCTTACTAGGGGTTTATGAAGGGTAAGGCATGTGATAATATCGATGTGATGTTTAACGTCCTATTGCCTAATCATTTTCATGCGTCAAGAATAACAAGTTCACAATTCATCAAGTTTAAGTCTAGAAGATCAACCTTAAAACCATTTTTTCATCATTTTTCAAAACCGGAATTATCCTTTCTCCTTAGCTCAAGAAATCGGACTACTAAGGACACTACATTCACTTGATTGAAATAAGGAAGTTATAGCTCCCAAGCGGTTAATAAATGAAAGAAAGGTTCCGCGGCGCAACTCTTAAGAGAAACTAAGTCCACACCAACAAATCCTAAAGGAAACGATGTGCCTAGTGACATTCGAAGGAAGAAAATCAAGCATACTTATACACAAATATAAGAAGAATCTAAGCAAAAGTCAACACTAATCAAGCAAGCATGCGAGCACCCCCCTAAACTTAAATCATTCATTGTCCTCAATGTGCATACTCATGAAACGCAAAGGACAAAAAATAGTAAAGAAATGGGTACGAAGTGTCCCTCAAATCATGTTAAGTCGGGGTGGGCGGGTCGGGTAATTCTTTCCTTCGGCTCGGCTCCTCATAAGTAGCTCGTCCTTATTCCTACAAAACAAAACTAGAAAAAGAACTATTTACAATACCCGGTTCAAGATAAAAAACGAGAGAAAGAACCGAGTTAAGAAAACCCTCGCGATCAAGATAAAAACTAAACAAAACAAACCTAAAACAATCTCACCACAAACCATTGGTTGTCTCTCAACAAGCGCCTTTCTTTAACGTCTTTGCTAGACATTCTTACCAACTTTATGAGTTTTCACCCGTGGGATTACCAAACTTCCCAGATCCCTCCTTCTAAGAAGTTGAATCCCCATCATAGACACAAAGAAGGGATTCGAGACCACCAACCCCCAATGTTGGAATTTTATCTTCAGTTTCTTCTTCTTGCGAGTTGGGGGTGGTGTGGATGGCCGGTGATCTTGGATGCTATGGAATGTCAACAAGTCAAGTTCTTGGCAAGACTCATGCTCAACAAATGGAGGCTCTATACTCTCTGCAGCTCACGTCCCATCCTCCTTTACTGCTTTCACAATCGATGTGACTCCTCTTATTTTTCTTCACAAACTTGTTGAATAGGTGGATCATCTAGCGTCTCGATGCACTTAGTAGGGTAGACTGCATCTTCAGTCGGGAGAGAGGTCGCTACAGGATGCTTGAGAGTCTCTTCTATCAACTCCTCTATTTTAACACATAATTCGGCACATGTGAGATCCTGATCATCTTTAAATGCCTTATCTTTAAGAATCGTAAATCTCTCACTTCTTGCATTTTGAATCGCTCAAGGCTTTTTTTTTATTACAAGTTCTTCTCCAAATGTGAAATCGGGATCATTTCGCCTTTTCTCGAGAACAGATATCCTCCTCTGGAGCAGATCAATTGGATTAAATGAGAACTCCTCATCTTCTTCTTGGCCATAACCGAAGTGTGAGCTCGAATGGGCTTGTTGCACTCCACAGACATCACATTCAGATGTCTCTCACATCTCACACTTTCATATATAGATGCCTACAAAAATAGAACATCTCTGCAAACTAGAACACAATCCAGACAGAAAATATCAAGCACAACACAATAATATTATCAAAGCAAGTAAGGGGTTAAGTTGGCACGATGTCACCCCTCTATCGGAAGCGAGAACCTCGACAACTCCGGGATTAGTCCTAATAATCATGTGTGTGGTAAAGAAGTGTTCTAGCATAAAATCCTAAGAGTGGGAGTCAAGCCATCCGTTGAGAAACGCTCAACCTCTTCAGAACTTGATGACCACTAACCACTCGCTTTGCATAAAAGCTCCGTCCTCCTTCCACAATATAATATCTGCACAAGAAACACACGGATTACGGGCACCCTAAGTAAAACTAGAAAAATTAACTACGCTAACTACCTATAAAACTAAGAAAAATAAAAAGTAAAACACACAAAGTTCAAACAACTAATGCCTCCCCGGCAACGACGCCAAAAACTTGTTGTGATGTTTAGGGTGCAATTTAAGTACACAAAACAAATAATAATTCCCTAAATATACAACTTCTGCAAGTATACAGACGTACAATGCAGTATAAAAGGTGTCGAACCCACAGGAGGAGATTAATTGCTAAAACTAGTAAACCTAACTTAAATACAGTAAAATAGTTTAATTTTGAGTTTTGATCAAGAGGCGAATGAAGGACGAAACGAGAAGGAAAAATACAAGGGAATCACGATAAAGAGGGAAGACTACTCCTAGCTTGTTTCATGTTGCTTGTTCACATGAATCCTAAAATCTAATTACTTTCCATTATTTATCGGGATCGTGTTGATTTTACGCTCTCACGCAGCTGATCACTGATCGTGGAATTTTACACCTAGGATAAGCTGATCACTTCTCCTAGGCTCTACTCACCAACCCATCACTCCTACAGTCGCATAGTAAGCTCAAGATTGGATTCTAAGAACGTTCAACACACAAGATCCACCCCGGACTATCCTCTGATCAGTTTTAGCCTAGGGTTCCTTATCTATGTTAGCTCCCTACTCCTAGTTAAAGAGACAATGAAGTTAAGGCCATTACCGGTTTAGGTTTCCTAGAAAAACCCAACACGGATTGAAAATAAAGACATAGATAAGAACCAAAACATGGACTCCAAGCCTCTTTCTCTTTCTAAAAATCGCCTCCAGCAGCCAAAAGATGCATTGGAACTCGTGCCCTAGCTATTTAAATAGTTACTGAAGAAAAAAAGGCCTTGTGACAAACGTCCGGTCGGGCGATTTGCGCAGTGCAAAACGCCCGGTCGTGCATTTTGTCTGATTCTCGACACAGTCGCGCGTTTTGCACTGCATTGCGCAGTCTTCGTAAAACAGCCGTATCATCTTCTACCGGGCTCCGATTGAGGCGTGTGAGGTATCAACGCGAAACTCTTTCGAAGGTGAATGCAATGGTGGACTTGTAGAAGAATTTTGAATTAATCTTAAAGGGCTGATTACTGACCAGATTCAGACCTTTGTTTTCTTCATCCTCTCTCTCTCTTATGGATTGGTATTTTGTCCTACAATATATCAAAATGAGTTTATTTTTCACCTAAAGATGTTTGTTAAAACAATACAATAAAGGACTAAAATTTGATTCACATTAATATACCACAACTGGGATGGACCCTTCACTGCCACCCATCGAGCCTGGAGCACACCAAATGCTCGCTCCATATCCTTGCGCGCTGGCTCTAACGTCCCACAAAATGTATCTTCTTTTTGTTTGTTGCGCACTGATCGTCTTCACAAAGACGAGCCATATAAGGTATATCCCATTCGCCAAATAATAGCCCATATTGTGCTAGTTGCCGTTGGCGACAAAACTGACGGCCAGACCAACGCCCATGCACTGCTCGTTGAAAATGGACGACGACTGGAGGACGTTGATGTCGTTATTCGAGCTGGCTACTCAAAAATATGCATGCCAAATCCACAGCCGGTAATCAGCTACCGCTTCAAGGTCATCGTGGGATTCTTGCCTTTGAAACCGGTAGTGTACACCACTTTTCAGGCGACGGGGCAGTTCTTCCACTCCCAATGCGCATCCATCAGAGCCTAGCAATCTTCGGGGGTAGGCTTCCGAAGATACCTATCCCCGAATATCTCCCTAACGCTCTCAAAAAAATACCGCAGACATTCGCGGGCAGTCGTCTCACCGATGTGGAGGTACTCATCGAACATGTCGGCCGCGCCTCCGTGCCAGCTGTCTATTTGCGGTAGTGCACTTCTGTATGGGCGTGTGGCCAGGTTTACCAACCGCATCCTTCCTGATCCTGAAATACTCGTATCGACGCTCTAAAGTGCCCACGATACGCAGAAATATCATATGATGCATCCTAAAAGGTCGCCGGAACATGTTCTCCTCAAACCGCGGCTCCGGAGCGAAGTAGTCCTCATACAACCGTCTGTGTGCAGCGATGTGGTCCCGGGGTACTATAGGCACTTCTAAGAATGACACTTCTTCACTTAAAGCACATTTGGGTAAATGCAATAAAGTTTCAACTACAGGTCCTAGGCAACACAGTTGGTGTTACAATCTGGCCAAAGCTCATCCCTTAGTAATTGGAATTTTGAGCAAGAAGAGGTTAGGAAAGCTTTAGCTTATATGATCATTGTGGATGAGTTGCCTTTTAAGTTTGTTGAAGGGGAGGATTTTAAATACTGTTGTTTGAAGTCATGTCCTCAGTCTAAGATTCCATCTAGATGGTCAGTTTCACGTGATTGTTTTAAGTTCTATGAAGATGAAAAGAAATTGCTCATGACATTGCTTAAATCGGCCAACCAAAGAGTGTGTCTTACCACAGATACATGGACTTCTTGACAAAAAGTGAACTACATGTGTTTGACTGCTTACTATATTGATAATGATTGGAAATTGAACAAAAAAATTATTATTTTTTGTCCAATTTCTAGTTATAAAGGTATAGATATTGGTTTGGAAATTGAGAAATGCTTGCATGATTGGGGAATCAATAGGGTGTTCACCATTACTTTTGATAATGTTTCTTCGAATAATGTTGCATTGTTTTATTTAAGAACTTTTAGGCAATAAGGAGGGGGGGAAGTGTTGGAAATTGTGACTATATTCATATGAGGTGCATTGCTCATATATTCAATTTAGTGGTGTAAAAAGGCTTGAAAGAGATTGGGCCTTCGGTGAAGAAAATCAGAAATGTTGTTCGGTTTATTAGGCACTCATCTACTAGGCTAGCAAAATTTAAGGAGTGTTGTGAACTAGAAAAAAATATCTAGTAAGACCATGTTGTGCTTAGATGTTGCTACTTGATGGAACTCAACATTCTTCATGTTGGAAGCTGCAACAACATTTGAGCAAGCTTTCTATAGGTACGAGTTGATATACTCTACATATAAAAAAAGATCTTGAAGTTAACACAAGGACCTTGAAGTTGATAATGATGAGGATGAGGATGATGATGAGGATGTGGATGGAGATAGAGTTCAGGGGGTGCCAAAAGAGGAAGATTGGAGAAAAGCAAAATTAATGTTGAATTTCTTGAGGATTTTTTATGAGGCAACTAGTAAGATTTTCGGATCTTTATATGTTACCACTAATTTATTTCTTCATGAGATTTACAAAGTGCATCCATTGTTGAAGGCTTTCATAAAGGGTGATGATTTTGAATTGAATATCATGGCAAAGAAAATGAAAGAAAAATTTGACAAATATTGGGGGAATCCTAGGAAGCTGAATAAGCTCATTTTCATGGCTGTTGTTGTTGATCCTCGATACAAGTTGAAGTTGATGAAACTTGTGTTGGCACATATGTACGATGATGAGTTGGCTAACTCATTTGGAAATGAAGTTGAGGTTGAATTAGTTAAACATGTGTGATGATTACAAACAACCAATCTCCAACAAAATGTAGGACATGCAGAATTGAATTTGTCAAATGCTACACGGGATGATAATGATGTATTGAAGAATGCTATGAAAATGGTGGGTTCCGTGTATGAGACTTTTCACCAAAGGCATGATGATGTCAATGATGTATAGAAATATCTCAAGGAGGATATTGAGAGTGGTGGGCCAAATTTTGACCTTTTGGATTGGTGGAAAAATAATGAATATAAATATCTTGTACTCTCCCAAGCTACCTGTGATATTCTAGCAGTTCCTATCTCCATTGTAGCATCTAAGCCATCTTTTAGCACCGGAGGCCGAGTTCTTGATCCATTTAGGAGCTCTTTAAGTCCTAAAGTTATCGAGTATCTTGTTTGTGGTCAAAATTGGTTTCACAAGTCTTCCAAATTTAGTGTTGAAGAAATTTTTGAAGATGTCCAAAAGATAGAAGAAGGTAGTTTTATGCATTTTAGTTTTTTGTTATTGATTATTTCATTTATAGTAGTACTTATATAACTCTTTTTGTGTAGGTATTGCATTGATGTGTACTCAAGATTCAACAAATTAATCAATCTCCATTATTTGTTGAAACTTGGACAATATTGAAGACTTGTCATGGAACTTCATTTTGGATTTATTTTGGTATAATATGCTACTGAAGACATTTTGGTTGATGGTTTTTTTTTTATTTTTTTATTGTGGAATGTGGAATGTGGATTGCATTTTGTATTTGTTGGTTGATGCCTTGATGGATTATGGATATTATCAAGTTGTTATGGTTTGTAATGGCTGAAATTTTCTGTGCTATGCTATTTTTTAAAGTTGTAATGGTTTGTATCAAGTTGTTATGGATATTTATGTGTTGTGTTATGGTTTGTAATGGTTTGTATCAAGTTATGGACATTTCTGTGCTGTTTTTTTTTTCTCCAGATTTTCGGTTTTATTATTCGGTTTTTTCGGTTTTATGATTTTCGGTTTTTAGGTTTTTTATGTAATTTCAATTTTTCGGTTTAATTCAGTTTTTTAAGTTCGGTTTTTGGTTTGTCGGTTTCGGTTCGATTTTAGTTTTTGCCTGAATTCGGTTTTTCAGGGTCAGTTCGGTTTGGGCGAAAAAATTAACCAAAACCCGAATGCACACCCCTAATTACAAATTTGCATTTTGAGTTGAGAGCCATTAAACTGAATTATGACGTTAAGTGTTTTTGTATCTTTGGTTATACTATTGAATTGGACCTAAAATATCATCAATATCGTAAATAGGATTGAATTCGATGATTAGATCATCCACATCCATGCTCTCATGGATGTGAGCCGGGACCCACTTTTATTCATTTTTTACTCCTTGCTCTTCCGCAAGAGCACAACACCCACATCCATGCTCTTCTGCAAGAGCATGCTCAATGGTCCAACATTTCTATTATTCAATTTAAATATTTCAATTACTAAAAACATTTTCACAATATTAAAATGCATTAAAAATATCCGAACTACTATTACAAATTGCAAAAAAATAAAAATTACATACTTATAATCCTAAAAATAAAAAATTACATACTTAAAATCCTAAAAATAAAAAATTACATAACTAAAAATTTAAAATCCTACAAATTAAAAATTAATCCCTTCGTCCCAAAATATTAGACTCATTTCTTTTGGCACAAGAATTTAGGTGGTGGTGTTTAGTGGTGTAAGTGGAGTTGGTAATAGAGTAGATTTTTACCATAAATAGAAATGACTCAAGTATGTTGGACACCCCAAAGTGGTATACGAGTCTAATATCTTGGGACAGAGGGAGTACATAATTAAATCCTAAAAAATACATCCGTGGAAATTTATAGAAGACTAATCCGATAGCGATATATTCCCAATTGTTGTCGGAGAGCTCGTATCATTGCAATATGTGAATCAAGTTGATCGGGTCTCATCCGAGATGTATCGGCCATATTGGCTTGAGCCAAAATGGCCCACAACGAGTTGGTGGGGGCGGGAGGTGGCACAAAGGGAGCAAGAGCGGGAGCTTGTGTTGCGGCTGGGGTCGCGGCGTGACGGCGGTTGGTCGTAGCCTGTTTCCTTGCTGGCGGCCGGCTTTGGGAATTGCTCGGGCCGACGTCGGGATTATCCAAGTGAGCTCCGGCAAGTTGGCTAGCCACCTCATCCTCACGGGCGTCAGATAGGGATACCGACCTCGACTGTTTGCTGGAGGGGCTGGAGGAGGATGCGACGCCTCCCTTATACTTCGGATGATTATGCACCTATAGCCAAGCGTTGAGATGCATGAATGGTTTGTACTGAATTGATTGGTAGGTCGACATGGCGGCCGTGATGATGTCGACCTCGCTCGTGCCGCTCCCTACTGACCGTTGTTCCCGGAGGTAATACCCCTGAAACTTTTGAATTTCATCGTTGGCTCTTCTGATGACATTGCGCACCATATGCTCATTGCGCTCGATGGTTCCATCCAGTCGGTCGGCATTGTATCGGCAAGAGACGCGCCACCAAAACCCGTCCCCGGTTTGGTTCGTGCCAGTTTCCGCATCTTCGGAGATTACCAAATAGACTTTGAATAACTTCTCCATCTCCCCCAAAGTGTACGGGTGCGAACGTTGGGGTCACCGGTACTGCCACGAGTACGAACACGGACACTACGAGGAGGAGCGTCGGAACTGCCCTCCGGTGGGGTGCTCCCTCCCGTACCAGTTTCGGGAGCCCAACCGTATTGCCTTTCGACATCTTGCTCGTCCACCGGGTAAGGCCGGTAGCCACCCGGAATATGTGAACCTTGGGTTTGAGGAGGGGGCGAGAGATCTATATCCGGATTAGCGAATGGCAATGAGCCGAACCATTCGTGGTTCCTCCGTGGGAGTCGGAGGTGTGATCGTCGGAGCCGAATATTTTTTGCAAGAGTGAAAGAGTGAGAATTTAGATGAGAATTGATGAGAAAATTTAGAGAGAATTGTTTTGTGTAGTGTGGTGTAAAAAATATTGTGTGGAAATAAGGGTATTTATAGATGAAAATGTGAATTTTGGGATAAAAATAATGAAAATTAAATTAGAAAGTGGAGAAAAAACGGATACTCCCTCCGTCCACAAAAATAGATCACTTTTGCCATTTTGGGACGTCCACAAAAAATAGATCACTTTCTAAAAATGGAAAGTTTATCTCTCATACTTTTTTCACTTTTTCTTCCTTCTCTCTTATTTTACCTACTTTTTCTCTCTATCTCTCTTACTTTATCTACTTTTTCTCCTCCTCTCTCTTACTTTACCATTTCTACATTAAAACTAATGCCGAACAACAATAGATCTATTGTTTGTGGACGGAAGGAGTATATTTTATTGGGAAGTGGGAAAATAATTTTTTTTTTTTTAAAACCAATTTTTTTAATATATTTCAAAAAAAATTTAAAAGTAAAAGAAAAAATGTCAATGGCAAGAGCACACTGGCTAGCACAGCACGACGCCTACTCGATGCAAAGAGCACCGATGCAGGTGCTCTTAAAATAGAATTTTGAGATTTCTGCAAACTTTAAAACATTGTACAATACCTAAACAATTCATTACAGAGCATCATTGCTACAGTTATTCCCAACCAAGAAGTTTAGCTCTTCGTTCCCACAAGGCTGTTATCTTCTTCTCCCGAGTAAGTAGCAGGGCAGCTAGTTCGCGGGCTCCCACAAACGCAGAGCGATAACACCACAGCAAGAATCACCAAAGTCCATTTCACTGTTCTCCCTCCACAGCAGCACTACCAGTGGTGAGTTACTGCTCTTTACGCTTTCTTTAATATTGCGAATTTGCGATGCAGTCGGGTAGTTGATTATAGGTGCTCTTAACTAAATATATAAAGCTCAACTTATGCATAAATGCGAAACTGATTCAAAACAAATAATTCTCGAATTGGATGACCAAGTAGTTTAGTCCAAAAAAGCACAACAAAATTAACAAATCAATGTCTCAATAAACAAAATCATGAGAAAAACACACAAGGAAACAAGGCTCAAAATGACTAATTCATGTGGTTGCCGAAAGAATCATAGCTATTAGAAGGCTCGAACTCGTGGCGTGGTCCGTCGCCTGGCCGAGCCAACCCTTGGCCCATGCTGTAAGGATTACTGGCAGGGTGAGGGGGCATCATCTCATGGAGAGAGTGATCACCTCTGAAATCCCAGGAAGGGTATCGACCGATCGGGTCCACCTCGGCTGCACCATTGGTGGCAAGAAAGCTGCTAACTCCATGATCCAAGGCTTGGCTTCTCGAGCCCCATGGCTCGTTTGACAGAAGAGAGAGAGCACTGGTGGAGTCGGAGATCCCGCTGAAACAGTCCTCTGCGGATGCGTAACTAGACCTTGTTGTGGAGCCTTGAAGGAGAGAAGCTGCTTGTGAGCTCATCTGCCACGGAAGCTGGAAGTTTCCTATGCTCGTGGATGAGTCCGGCCACGGATCTCTCCCACCGAATGCTGAGTAGGTGCCCAAGTCCGTCTCCAGACCTCCGGTTAACACTGAAGGAGAGAGGCTTGCATAGTGCGACGATAGTAAAGGGCCCGGAGGTGGCTTCCTCCTGCGTTCGTTGTGGCCAGCAAGGCGCCTCCGGCAACTCCTTTTCCCTTGGTCGAATTCGGGCAGTTGATGGAACCTGAGAAAGCACAAAAAAAATGTTTAGTATAGGGTGTTTAATATCTACTCAATGTAAGGCCAGAGACTAGTTCACATTGAAGCTTATAACTAACACTAACAACAAATCCAAACCAAAATAGTTATACATAGAACTACATAATTTCCATTTCAAGATTCCATTTTTTTTAGTCCTCCTATGAATCCACATAATAAAAACCAAAGTCCCACAAAATCATAGCCAATAATGCCCAGACAAAGAAAATGAAGATGGAGAGCCACATCACAACAAAAATAACATGAGTCCTAAAGCAAATGATGCACAATCACAATCACAATCACATCCCCAACTCCTTCAAAAGCAGCAAACAGAATCAATTATTAGAACAGACCACATAATCTTATCTCTGACAAAAGCAAGATTATGCATTACATGTGTCTCTCACACACCACATAATCAAAAAAATTGAATCTTGAAAAAAAGACAAAACATCTGAAACCTGCTGCACTGCTGGCAAAACCTTTGCTCAAGGCCAGCAACAATCACCATTGGCGACTTTGAGTGCATACCACAAACTTTATGCCTGCAATAATAAGCCTTAGAACCACTCAGATCTACTAAACACCCCTCCACCTGGCACCTAGGCGGCTGCACCACCGCAGTCCTCCCCTTCTTGGCCGGGGAGCCATTGATGGAAGAAGAAGAAGAGGAAGATGAACCCTTTTCCATTTTCTTGAAGGCTACACCTCTATCATCATATATCATGCATCAAGATGAATAAAGATTGGATTTTTATTTATTGGGAAAACAGTTGAGGAGGAATTGGAAAAGGGGTCAGGAAAACAGTAGTTTTCTTGGAAATATTAAAAACAGAACTTTTGATTTTTCTTGAAATGGGAGTGTGTGTGTGGAGTCATGTAGGTGGTGGCAGCTTGGAGAGTGTGAAACAGAGAAGCAGTGTTTCTGTTTCTCTTTCTCTCTCAGCCTCTGCAGAAAATAATTGAGAAGAAAAGAACTAAGAGAGTTTCATGGGGTTTTTGATTGGTTTTTAGACTTCTCTTTTATGAACAATTACTCATCTGTCGTTTTTTCCTTGTAGGCTTTATTCTGCTATCCCTCTCTCTCTATTTAAAGACTACATTCAACCAGCTCTTTCTTCTCTGTAATCTGTTGTATCTGAGGTATACCTTAAAGCTTCATTTATTGTTATGGGTGAGTTCTTACTCATTTCAGTAGTGGGGGCACTGAGCAAACCAGGATGATATATCTCTCTCTCTGTGCGTTTGAATCCCTGACATCTATAGTATATATACAGGCACTTTCCTATAACTAATTAATTAAGCTCTTCATATTTGAACCAGCACAAATTTTAAGAAATATAACTGAATGAGAATTAAAAAAGTTAATGACATTTGAGTTCTACATTTATATATTAGTTTTATAGTAATAAAATATGAGTGAGCATGGATTATGGAATGTGAGGCCCACTACTAAAAATAATAATAGTGAAAGGTGGTAAATTTTTAGGGACGGATGAAAATAAAAATAAGTGATAAATTTTCACGGACGGAGAGAGTATTTGATTATATGTGCATACATGTTTGGCTTGTGTTTGTTAAGTAGATTTGAATTTAGAATAAAGTAGACATAAAAGTGTTTTTATTTGTAATAGTTGGTCATTTTAACTGGGACAAACTAAAAAAGAAGAAAAGTGTATCATCTTTGATGAGACGGAGGTAGTAAGTAAAAATGGTTACAATACGGAGGTAGTTAGTAAAAATGGTTACAATATTTATATTTGTTTGAATTTTAATGGTTGAATATATTTCATATAGTATTTGACTAGTATTTAAAATCTAACGATAAATTTATTACACGGCGGTTGCGTTATAATGCTAACTAATTTTTAATACATAATTAAGAAATATCAGCACAAAGATATATGTTTATCGATAAAAAAACTGCATTGATAAACTTATATCATTGTGTTAATATTTTTAATACAGTTTAAATACTTTTTAGTTCTATATTGAAAATTAGTTATTTTTTTATCCCATCCCTATTACAAGAACATCCAACCACAACAAAGTCCGCATGTGCCACATCCCGACCACAGTTCGGCTCGTGTGATGTGGGCTCTATAGTAAAAAAAGTGAAAAATAAAAAATAAAAACTAAGGAGAAAGGTCAAACAAACTACGAAATTACAAATATACTCATACGCACACACATTTCAACTGCTGAACAATTAGAAATTGTGTCAGAGTGAAATGAGACTCCTAATGGTGGACAAAGGGAGTAAGTATATTTTTATTGAATTAATATTGCTATTTTAATATTTCCAATTTATTTCCTATTGCTGATAATAGAGCAAAGTCAGTCACATGTGTCTCATCTAATAAACTTGAAATTACGATCCAACCTGTAATACTCTAAGAATCAATTACGGTTACATAACTTAACTTTTTTCATAATCACCGTTATTTTTTGTACTTACGTAATGATACACATAAATACAAAGCGAGCATAAATACTCCCTTCGTCAAAAGATTATGCACTTTGTGTTTGGCACAGATTTTAATGCAAAATTGGTAAAGTAAGAGAGAGGTAGGGAGAAAAATAATTAAAGTATTGTTAGAAGAGAATGAATCCCACGTTATTAGAGAGAAAAAAGTTTCCAAAATTAGAAAGTGCATATTTTTGTGGAACGGACTAAAATGGAAAGAATGCATATTCTTGTGGGACGGAGGGAGTATTTAATATTTTTTCCACTTATTAAAATAAGATCGCTAATGACTTCCATTCTTAATTCGTGCTGATTCGAATCCAAATATATAATACTCCCTCTACCCTATAAAAATAATGAAACTTTACTTTTTCGTTAGTCTCATATAATTAGTACTATCACATTTTCATTTATAGAAAGTTCTCCCGAACTCATTACTTATATGCATCAATATATTTACAACTTATAACACTATGGGCCCACAATTAAACACTAATAATAATGTGGGTCCCACCGACCAATAAGTAATACTATTAGGACCAATTACGGTTCCATAAGTCAACTTTTTGCATAATCACCGCTATTTTTTGTACTAACGTAATGATATGCGTAAATACGAAAACAAACATAAACATTTAATACTTCTTTTCACTTATTAAAATAAGATCGCTAATGACTTCCATTCTTATTCCGTGTTGGTTCGAATCTAAACATATAATACTCCCTCCGTCCTATAAAAACAAGGACACTTTCCTTTTTCGTCAGTCTCATAAAAATAGCACTATCACATTTTCATTTATAGAAAGTTCTCCCAAACTCATTACTCGTATGTATCAATTTATTTAAAACTTATAACACTAGGGCCCACAATTAAACACTAATAATAATGTGGGTCCCACAATACATGTAATACTTTTAAGACCAATTACGGTTACAACTTTTTGCATAATCACCGTTATTTTTTGTACTAACGTAATGATATGCGTAAATACAAAAACGAACATAAACATTTAATACTTCTTTCCACTTATTAAAATAAGATCGCTAATGACTTCCATTCTTATTTCGTGTTGATTTGAATTTAAACATATAATACTCCCTCCATCCAATAAAACTAAGGGCACTTTTTATTTTCGTCATTCCCATAAAAATACACCACATTTCCATTTATAGAAAGTTCTCCCAAACTCATTTACTCATATACATCAATCTATTTACAACTTATACTACTAGAGCCAACAATTAAACAATAATAATAATAATAATGTGGATCTCACCATCCACTAAGACTATTTTAACTATTCTTTTTTTCTTCTCTCTTACCTTACTAATTATACATTAATTTCCATACCATTGTATATGTCCTTATTTTTTAAGATAAAAAAAGTACTCCTAGTAAAAATAAAAACAAAAAAGGACAGTTGAGATGACAAAAGTGAACACTTGATGAGATGCATATTTTCATTAGTTTGAATTATGGTTTTATAAACTCTACTCGAACGCTCTTTATTATTGCATGGTGATAACTAATTCATTTTGCAATTATCAAATGGAATACTAAGAAATGGAATCATTTCACAGCAAAATATGTGTATTATATGTATATAAATTTATTTATTCATATATGGGGGGACAATTGGGCCTTCTAAACATGGCAAGTTGAAAGAAGATTTAAAAATCTAAGTTGCACTCTATTGGAGTTGGTCATGTAGCAATCATTAATCAAGATCCTTCTTTATATTTCTTGGGTACAAATCCCTTTTGAAGTCTCAAAATGTTGCCCATATTAGAAAAGAAATTTCTTATACTAATAGTTAAGCTGATTGATAAAGTAAGCAATGGGAGAATTTATTTGGTCTGCAGCATTTGGATACCTTAAAAGAAGAGAAAGTAATTTATTATTCTTAAAAACTTTTTTTCTTAGATAATCTGTGGTTTCAGATTCTAGATGCCGGAAAGATCAGAATGTGGCAAATTCAGCCTTGCTAAATTAAAGGAGCTAAAAAGAGAAACAAATTATTACTGTACATAGTAAATAATTTGCATAGACTGTAGGAAAAAATATTAATTACTGTCAGATATAATTGATGTGGCCTTTAATGTTAAAAAATTATACTGAAACCTCACTAGAACAACTGAGCTTCTCAAATATAATTATAGTCAATAATTTAATAATATAGAGCTAAGAAATAATACTAATATATTTTTCCATCGTAAATTAGATAATAATATTCCACGAAATTATACTTTAAATAGTATCCATGTTTTCGAACTTACACGACTAAATTTGCATTTGACCATGTAACTAGACCAAAATGTACCTAAAATAGCAAACATTGTAGAAATAATTGTTAAATATAAATTCCTGCGGTCTCACAAGAGTATGCATTCTTTCATTTTTAATCCGTTCCACAAGAATATGCATTTTCTAATTTTAGAATTTTTAAGTGAAACTCAATCTCTACTAACAATACATAAATTACTTTTTCTTTTTATCTCTCTCTTACTTTATTAATTGTGCATTAAAATGTCCAACTAAAAATGCATATTCTTGTTGGTCGACGGAGGAGTATGTATTATGTTTATGTTATTAAAAAGTAATTTTCCACTTATATTATTGTCTGAGATTGGAGAGATATTGGATTCTTGTTTGATGCTACTCGTTTAAAGATTTTCTAGCATTTTAGGAGAAAGCAAAGCGCTCAGTTTCAATTTAAAATAAAGAAATTGAGGAATACTTATCCATTTATTATTTGCATATTTTTGGCCTATAGAGATGTGGCATCAAGTGTCATTGTTGAAGGCTGTCTGGACAGATGTGTTATTTTTTCATGACTGTGAATTTGTATTAGTTTGTTGTTAATGATAGTATATGGAAAATATTTGACATATGATTGTCCATCTAAATGTAGCATAGCACAATCTTAGGAGGCATGATGGATTTTCAAGCAATTAATAACCTAGGAAAATAGGGTCCCTCAATTATTAAATTTTCTTGTTATAAAGATGTGAGTCATGTGACCATATGACAGAGAGAGCTCCAAGTCCAAAGATGCCAAGTATTTATATCAATGTTCTAAAACATACAACATTGATGTTCTTGAACATGTATTTTCATTCAAATTCTATTAATTCTACAACATATAATATTGATGGGTTTGAAGATATATTTTTATTCAAATTCTCAAGATCCATACTTCCAAAATGAATGTATAGGTTGAGTATAAAAAATTTAAAAAGTGAGTATGAAAAAATTGTAGAAAACTTATTAGGGATTGCCATTTAATTTTACACCATAAACAATATTATGTTATCATTGAGCCTTTTCCACCATAATAATCATACCAATCAAAATCAATTCCCATCTTTGACAATTCTATTATTGTTAGAAGAGGAAAAAATTATTAAAATATTGTTAATTTTAATGTGGAAGAATAAGAGAAGGAAAAAAATAGAAAAGAGAGTGGAGAAAAAAAATAAAAAATGGTGAGTTATACTATAAAAATAGAAAAAAGTATTGGTAAGTAACTCCATCTATCTAATAAAAATATTTATTAAAGCATTTAAAATATAAATATATTTTAAAAGTATTGTGACGTCCAAGATTGGGAGCTGAGTCCATAGAGAATTTCAGGCCATAATAAGATCTTAAGTAGCTGAAATGTTTTGGATTGAGTTGAAATTTGAATTCAAATGCACTCACAATATTTCATCTCATATCTCAACAATGCAAACCTCCCAAACCAATTAATCTTTCACAAATCCAAGAATCAGAAAACTATCTTTACAACTTGATAAATTAGTCAATCTCCCTAGATGCAACCCTAGACTTATTTAGTTTACCAATAGATTTCAAATTCTAACAATTCATGACAAAATAAATAAAAAATAAAACATCTTTAGAAACTGCCCTAAAAATGAGTTATTCAAGTGCATATTAAAGCTTCACTATATCCATCACCAAGCATCAGCTCTGCTCATATGTCTAAACCAGCAAACAAACAAGCATAGAACGTGGCAAACTGAGCGACGAATTTCGAATTTTACCTCAATCGTGATCCTCTCGTCCACTTGTTCTTCGTTGTCTGAAAACACAAGCCATCTCCTGTGTCTCCATCACATACCTGACTGATATTTAAGCTGAAACCGCGGATATAATAGTATCATGAGAGCAAGATTAAATCAAAATGGGATCAAATATAAACACAAAAATTGTTATCTCTTTTGCATTAACAAAAACAATTAATTCCAAGGCATTAGCAAAACACATGAACTCAAAAACAGATATTGGGAAGGCCCTGTGATCCGAGAAAGAAGGCTTCATTCCACCTCTCGATATGCCAATACAAAATTTATTTGCATTCGACACCAACTTCAGCAGCCCGTCTAGGCTTGTTCTTCCTTCTGCTCCCGTGTTGTCTATAGCCAACGGGCTTGATTAGGACAGTAGCATTACTTTTGGCTTCCTCCTCCTTTACTAATTCGTCGCTTTCTTTAGTCTGTGAGGGCCTCTTCCTCTTCCTGCCATTCTCTACAGCAGCTTGGTTCTTGCTGCTTTTGCTCAACGCAAAATTTTTCGCCTCCTCACCATCTTCGTCTTCTTCCTCAATCTTCTCAACTTCGTCCACCTCCTCAAAGTCGTCTTTCATTGGTTTTTGCGGCCTCCCTCTTCTCCTCACAGGCAGCTTCTCATCCTCACCGCTGCCAGTGTCATCACGAGCAGCAAGCGCGGATTGTTTCTTCCCTTTTCCTCTCCCTCTACCCATTCTTGAAATCAGCAATTCGAGCAAAATTACGATAGTTCTGCAATGGATAAATTGGATACACATGACTTCAAAAGCACACCTTTTCAAAGAAAACTAGATAAAGCAATCCAAGAAACAATCAAGAAAGTAAACAATTTTGCAGAGAAGTAAAGCAACAAAACAAATCTAGAGCTAGGTAAATTCAAATTAAATCTTTTCTATATTATCCACTGAGAAATTCAAGAAACCAGACCCATTAAACTTGTTTACAGATTTAGCATACATCACATATATCTACTAAGCACAAAATACAGCAAACAACAAAATGAGCTTCAAATCCCAGAAAAGTTTAAGCTTGCAAATAACCTTAGTAATCCAATAAAAGCAAATCTAATTCATTTATATAGTATAACTTGGAAGCTCAAGAAACCACTTTTTTCTTGAAAACTAAAGAGCAAAAATAGACACTGGATCATTGTATACAGAAGCAACAGACTATGATCAAAATCAGTACTTTACATTAAAAATAAAGAGACTTACATACCAAATGAAGCTGTCTCAATAAGCAAGAATACCCATCTGCAACCTAAATAAACGAAACCTTTTTCAAGAAAAACAAACTGCACCAATTAGAAACCCAATAAAAAGACAAGATTTTGAACCTGCATGAATAGTTTCAACGGTAAAAGGGAAACAAAAAGATGAAGTCTTGGTATGCTGTGAGTGAGAATTAGATGAAAAACTGATCTGAAACAGGGAGAGAGAGAAAGCCCAGATCAAATAAACAGCAGAAACCGATTAGAGATTCACAAAATGGACTCAGATTTGGAAAAAAGATTGGATTTTTTTTATCCAGATTTCAAAGGCTGAAGGTAGCAGCCAACAAGCTAAGGGAGGCCAAGACTCAGCTGAGAGAGAGAGAAAGGAAGTGAAGAAAATTAAGTGGGAAGTAGGGAAAACATCAAAAGATATTTATTTAATTTGATGGGCTGTTTGGGAGGTTTTGGTAAATTATAATTGAAGGTCAAATAACTATTGCAGACAAAAAATTTGAAAAAACTACATATCTACCCTCTCTTATATCCAAAAAGAGAAAATTTCAGAGAAAAAAATTACTGTATAATGACTTAGTAGTGTAAAAGATTGCGCAATTTTTTAAAAATGAGAAAATTGAATGGCCATTATTTGTTATATCTCCTCTCCTGTACCACAAAATGTAAACATAGTCCACTTGTTATCTATACAGTTTTTAATTTAGAGACAGATCTATTAAAATATGTAGTACAATATTCTATTCAAAAAAACCTAAAGCATGTAAATATTTCACAAGTTGGGAATTCTCTCCCTCAAAAAAATTATACATATACATAAAAATTATAGCACTTAAAATTCTAATGAATACTTATTAAATGAACCCATTTATTTTGGTTTAAACTTTAAAGTGCTGAATTGTTGAATAAACATTTGAATTTGCCCTTAGTTTTCGTCTGATTTTATGTTTTTTTAGAATTTGTTAGAACTAGAAGAGGGCATATACATGTGTGATCAATGTTTTAAAAACCGGATCGGCCAGTGAACCGGAGAGGCTACTGGTTCACGGTTCAATCGGTCCAACCGGTTCAATCACTGGTCGAACCGTTTTACTGTTACAAATTATATATAATATATAAAATATATTCAATTTCAATGAATGATAAAATTTATTAAATTTTTTATCCATAATTATTAAATGTACAAATTACAAGTTATTATGGATAAAATTTTTAATATTTTAGATATAAAAAAAAAATAATTCATAATAATTCAAAAAAATTATATGACAAAATATATAAATAAATATGAATGTTTAATTAGTTTTGATGAAAATATACTATATAGTAAATAATTTATTATAAACCTTAGGTATAACTACTTATATTTACATAAGTATCTATATTATACAAATAATAGTTAATTTTAGTAAAAAAGAGTGAATTTTAGATGATAAATATATTATCATATTAATACCTATTCACTATAATATAAATTTAAACTTGAATGATTAGTTTGAGTAAATAAAAAAATGTTTTAATATAATAATAACTAATGTTCATGTTATTAACAAGAAATGCTTGTGGTGGAGTGGTAATGGACTTATTTTACAAGAGATCATGAGTTCGATCCCCACCAAAAGCACTTATTTTACAAAAATTTTAAACAATGAAGAAAACCGGTTTCCGGTTCCCGGTTCGACTGGCCGGTTCCGGCGGTTCGCGGCGGCTCAACATGCTGGCGGTTTTATAGAGAGAACCAGACCGGACCACTCACCGGTTCGCGGCCGAACCGATCGAACCGGCCGGTCCGGTCCGGTTTTTAAAACACTGTGTGTGATAGATGTTTAATACTTTCACAAGTTAGGTAAACATGTAAATAGTAGAGTATTTAATACGTGTGACGTGTGGGTGCAACCGTGTCTGTGATTATGTGAGTGGCGTGTGTTTTAATTTGTGATTCTGATTTCTGCATGTGACAGTAATCAAATTGCTAATTAGAGAAAGATTTGAAATTTGGAAAAATATTCGTGGTTTCACATCAATAGCAAATATTGACCAGATTTGAACGTTGATTCCGAATCCACTCGCCATATAATGAATAAATAGTGGAGTATAAATAACTCCAAACCTACTATTATATCATAAAAACTCATACTCCCTCCCTCCGTCCACTATCTAAAGAGTGACTAACCTAAGGAGTATAATCGAGTGCCATAAGACTTGTCTATCTTTAACTAATTGGTCGTGGGACCGATTTCTGCATTTTAGTATAGAACAACTTTAAATCGTTGGGTAGTTGTCACACCCTTCAATGTGATTATAAATGAGCACAGAGAATAATTATGGAGTGGGTGTAACCGTGTCTGTGATTAATAACGAAAAGAATATGCAGAGTAACTAATACTCCCTCCGTCACAAGTAGGGGTGGCCAATCGTGCGTGTTGTGTCGTTATCGTGTCGACACGATAACAACAAACACGAACACGACCCATTAAGAAAACTCTAAACACGAACACGAACACGACCTGCTACCCTCAGACACGAACACGACACGAATCCATTAAACGAACCACTGCGGGTCAACACGACACGATAACAACACATATATGACACGGCACAATAACGACACTGTAATAATAATAATATTATAATATATTAATATTATTTCTAATATTAAATTTTAATTTTAAAATTTTAAATTTTAAAATAAATAAAATAATAAAATACTACAATATATTAATGTTATTTCTTAACATGTAACACGAACACGACACGAAGTTTAATTGTCGTTATCGTGTCGACACGATAAGGACACGAACCCAATAAGCTTTGACACATACCCATTAATTTCGTGCGGGTTCGTGTCGTGTTATCGTGTCGTGCCAACAATTGTCAGTTTTTGGCCACGTAATTTAAGAAATTGATGTATTAAATTTTAAAATGGAGAGGATAAAGTAAGAAGGAGAATAAAATAAGAGAGATGAAGAGAACAGATAAAGTTTTTGCCTAAAAAAGAGACTGAATTGCCTTGAAATAAACAAAATAAATAAATAAATAAATACAACTAGACTTACTTGGTACGGAGGAATTTTAATATAAAATTAATAAAATATTACTACTTAAAGAGGAACTCATCATAAATAAAATGTGATTAATTTTTTTTACAATAAAAAATGAAAAAAATGAATTATCGAGTGTGGCTGAAGGAAACACTATAAAATTGTTTTATTAACATAAATTTATAGGTATTTATCTCGCCTCACATTCCCGCAGCCTCACGCAAGAATCTCCTATTATTTCAAAATAAAGAATCAACAAAATCTTAGCATGTAATAGTAGTAGTAAATTGGTAGGATCACAAGATTAAGAGGGGCACGGCCACAATAAACATAGTAATACAAAATAATTTAAAATATTGTAGCATTAAAGTAGAATTTAATAATTCTTTTTGTTTTTATTTGGGTAGTACCCATATTTTTCTATCAAATGGAAATAATCTATGACCATCACAGCTGACAGATATATTCCTTACTTGGTAGCTGATTTTTTAGATATCTTAAAGAAGGCTGTTTCTAGGTTAGAATTTACTTTCGATATTTAAACTCATTATGTGTGCATCCACACTGGATGTCATAACAGATTACTGAGCCCATTCATAAAATTGAGTTTTCAGCCCAAACTAATTGATGGGCCAATTATTTATTAGTGTTGAGCCGATTTGTTATGAAATATTGGAAGACATTTGCAAACTTTTCCTTCTCTTTTGGTGCTGTTGTTTTAAACAATGTTGATACAAGATATTTACATGCAAAAAAAGTTGAACCCATCCAATATCTAAATAGTCTGATAAAAAAAATATCGTTACGATTCAACCCATAGAGTATGCATTACTTTCTCTTTCCTAACTCCCAATCTACTAAAATCTACTCCATCATCCGTCCTCAAAAAAAGACTAATTTACCATTTTGGACTGCCTCCAAATTAAATCAAATCGGAATATAAATTTTTTTAACCAATTATACACCATTGATAATAATACGAACCTCATAATCCACTGACACTACTTCCTCACCATTAATAATATGGACTCCACTATCCACTAACACTCATATCAATATTTTTTTCCTCTCTCTTTCTTACTTTTTTTCATCTCTCTTACTTTAACAACTAGTGTTATCACCCGTGCTATACACATGATATAAGATTTTCAAATAGAAGATAAATTGTAAGCCAAGCGATTACAAAGAAATGATACTCTTTCCGTCTCATAAAAATATGGGCAATGAATATGGCACGAAAGTTAAGATAAAATTGGTAAAGTAAGAGACATGAGGAGAATGATATGGTAAAGTAAGAGAGATGAGGAGAATGATAGTTAAAGTAGTGTCAATGGATGGTGAGACTTACATTATTAAATTGATATAACTTTCCAAAAAAAGAATGCACATATTTTTATGGGACGAACAAAAATAAAAAGTGCACATATATTTATGAGACGGAAGGAGTATAAAATAATATAATTATAAAATCGTTAAGGGTTTCTAAGTTTTTAATAAAAAAAACATAAATATTAATAAATTGAAAGTCCAATTAGATAGTAAGAACAATTAGTCATACATAAATTTTGAAAAAATTCTTTGTAAACAACATTAATAGTAGAATAACAACCGCTATCAACACCATCTCTACAAACTAAAATCTTCACGCCTTCACGACTTGTAAGTTTTCATACAACAACATACAATTATCCATGACTGAAGACAGACTTCTTTAGAAACAATACAACATGTGAAACTGATTCACCTTGACTTTTATTAATGGTCATTTTATAAGACACGCCCAAAGGAAATTGTCGTCATCCGAATTTGAATGATAACTTTGAACCAGATAGTATTAAAGTCATTCGGGGAATCAACACTTTATGACCATCCAATATTAAAATCAATAATTTAAATGATAATGACCAAAAAATTGACAATAAATACAATAACAAAATATTTATTTTTTACTATATTAACACAAATTAATTTAAATCAAATTATTGATAAAAGAGTATTTAATAAATACGTAAGATATACTACCTATGTCCCATAATAAGAGTCACATTTTGCCATTTTTATTCATTCCACAATAAAAGTCAAATTTAACTTTTACCATAAATAGTAAATAGGCCCCACATTCCACCAACTTGTGCAATTTCGTCACAATTACTACTATTATATTTTTTTTCTAAAATTTTGTATAACCATAATTTTTCAAATGTCAATTATCATATTTGTTAAATTAGGAAAATAAAATGTTAAATGTGATCCGTTAAACAATAGAGAAAATACGAAGCAAATATGTTAAATATCAAAGTCGAAAGATCAGGAGTAAGTAATATTGCTTCTATTCCACTAAGTTGATCATTCTTTTTTAATAAAAAACAAAATGTTATGTCCATTTACCTACTTTACTTAAAGTCAAGAATCATTTTTTTATCCCTAAATATACTCTTACTTATTTATTTATCTACTTTACTTAAAAGTCAAAAACCATTTTTATCTAAATATAAACGAAAAGTAGCATTCCCTCGTTCCTCTATTGTAGAGGCGTTTCTTTTCGGCACATGATTTAAAAAAAGTTGTATCGTGTTAAGTAAATGACGAATAAAGTAGAAAAGGAAAAATGTAGAGTGATGAAGAGAGAATAAAGTAAAAGAGAGTAAAATAAGAAAAAAGCAAAATTGTTGCGTTTTGCCAAAAAAGAAACGACTCAGTTACAGTGAAACAATCGTAAGAAAATACTCCTTCCGTTCCACAGTAATAGAGTCATTTTGCCATTTTGGTACATTCTATAGTAATATGACTGGGCTCGGTATCTTGCCTTCGGGCATGTCCAATCTCGTAGGGTCTCGTACCCTGTGTCTTATCCAGCGTCCTTCGGGGCGTTGAAGAGTGGAAACGAGGCTCCAAAAAAATCCTACGACACGGGCTTCCTTAGTGGGATGTACCGATTAGGGTTTCTGGAGTAAGGGGCCGTTTGCGGTGGGCCCGTGCCACTATAAATATTGTTTACCCATACTTTAGTTTAAGGAGGCACCTTGGTCTAATGGCAAAGGGTGCCGCCTTACCCGTCCATGAGGTCAGTGGTTCGAGCCTCAATGGAGAAAACTTGTGGAAATTTATTTCCATGAGGCTCCGCCTCTTGTGCTTGCGCATGGACATGTTTATCGCGGGCCTTTGGGCTCGTGTCTCTCGGACCTTCGGGCTTGTGTGCGGCCTCGTGTCGCCTCCTTGGACCTTCGGGCTCATTGTGTCTTTCACCGGGCCTTCGGGCCCCTGGTGTCCTTCCTTAGGGCCTTCGTGCCCTTCGGTGCTATCCCTTAGGGCCTCCATGCCTTTCAGTGTCTAATCCCTTAGGCCCCGTGTCCTTTGGTGTCTCTCTCGGCCTTGTGCCGTGGATATGGCTTGAACAGGGGTGCCCTTCAGGGTATCTCTCGAGCATCCCTCTCCAAAGGGGTCCTTAAACGTGTAGGGACAAGCGGTACCCATCCCGTAGGTCCAGGCCGGAATTGATCCCTGGAATGCAACGAGCCTCGGCTCGGAATCGTGCCTTCGAGCATGTCGTATCCCGTAGGGTCTCGTGCCCTACGGTGTCTTATCCAGTGTCCTCCGGGGCGTTGAAGAGTGGAAACGAGGCTCGCCAAAAAATCCTACGACACGGGCTTCCTTAGTGGGCCTGTACCAATTAGGGTTTCTGGAGTAAGGGGCCGTTTATGGTGGGCCCGTGCCACTATAAATATTGTTTACCCATACTACAGTTTTGAGGAGGTACCTTGGTCTGATGGCAAAGGGCGCTGACTCACCCGTCCATGAGGTCAGTGGTTCGATCCTCAATGGAGACAACTTGTGGAAATTAATTCCTATGAGGCTTCTCTCGAAAAGTATTTAGTGCCCATTTCGGCCAACTCTCCATCATCTTTCTTTGGCTGAGTGGCATGTATTTCCACGGTGCTCGTTTTTCCAATTATGAAGCGTGGCTGAGTGATCCAACCCACATTGGGCCGAGTGCTCAGGTGGTTTGGCCAATAGTGGGCCAAGAAATATTGAATGGTGATGTGGGCGGGGGTTTCCGAGGAATACAAATAACCTCTGGTTTTTTTTCAGATTTGGCGAGCATCTGGAATAACTAGTGAATTACAACTCTATTGTACCGCAATCGGTGCATTGGTCTTTGCAGCGTTAATGCTTTTTGCTGGTTGGTTTCATTATCATAAAGCGGCCCCAAAATTGGCTTGGTTTCAAGATGTAGAATCTATGTTGAATCACCATTTAGTGGGGCTACTAGGACTTGGGTCTCTTTCTTGGGCGGGGCATCAAAAAACCATGAATTCGATTTATCTCAAATTTCTCCATGAGATTTTCTATTAAAGTATTGTTTAATGTTGAAAGAGAAAGGTTTTTGTAGATTGTTTTACGATATGATCCATTTAAGAAGGGATCATATACTCTTGATAAGTATTCGTTTGTAGAATCCTCATTACATAATCGAGTTCTTGTTTCCAGTACCCTCAAAGAAAAAGCTTCGCCTCTTGCGCTTGCCCAGGGGCGTGCGTCGCAGGCCCTCGGGCTCGTGTCTCGGCCTTGCGCCCCTCCTCCTGAGCCTTCGGGCTCGTGGCGATGTCCCAGGCCTTCGGGCTTTCGGGTTGGCCTCGTGCCGTCTCCTTGGGCCCATGGTGTCTCTCACCGGGCCTTCGGGCCCCTGGTGTCTCTCGGCCTTGTGTCGTCCTCCCTTAGGGCCCCATGCCCTTCGGAGCAATCCCCTAAGGCCTCCGTGCCCTTCGGTGTCTCTCTGGGCACTTCGGTGCCGTGTCTGTCCCGTGGATACTTGCTCGCACCCTCATGGTGCAGCCATGTGCCGAGCCCTTGCGGCTCGTCTTCGGCCTTGTGCTGAGCATTCCGATTCCTCGCTCGTGCCCTTGTGGTGCGAGAGTCAGGCCCTTGTGTTCTAGGCCCGAGCTTAATCCAGCAAAAATTCCTCAAATGAGTAGAGACAAGCCGGAGGGGTAAAACTTCCCAAACGAGTGTGGCATGTGGTGGGCGACCCCGTATGTCCAAGCCGGAGGGGGTTTCTGGAGCATGCCCGTCGATAATTCGACGATGTATCAGTTCACCTTCGGCCTTTTGCCGAGCATTCCGATTCCTTGCTCGTGCCCTTGTGGTGCGAGAGCCAGGCCCTTGTGGTCTAGGCCCGAGCATAATCCAGCAAAAATACCTCAAATGCGTAGGTCCAAGCCGGAGGGGAAGAACTTGTAATTAGAGTAAGGGCACGCGGCGGTTAATACCCCGTAGAATGATGCCGAAGAGGGTTCCGGGAGTGTGTGCGTGTGTTGTGTGTCCCGACGACGAGCCTCGGCTCGGTATCTTGCCTTCGGGCATGTCCAATCCCGTAGGGTCTCGTACCCTACGGTGTCTTATCCAGCGTCCTTTGGGGCGTTGAAGAGTGGAAACGAGGCTCCCAAAAAATCCTACGACACGGGCTTCCTTAGTAGGCCTGTACCGATTAGGGTTTCTGGAGTAAGGGGCCGTTCGCGGTGGGCCCATGACACTATAAATATTGTTTACCCATACTTTAGTTTAGAGGAGGTACCTTGGTCTGATGGCAAAGGGCGCTGACTCACTCGTCCATGAGGTCAGTGGTTTGGTCCTCAATGGAGACAAATGGTGAAAATTAATTTCCATGAGGCTTTGCCTCTTGCGCTTGCGCATGGGCATGCATCGCGGGCCCTCGGGCTCGTGTCTCAGCCTTGCGCCCCTCCGCCTGAGCCTTCGGGCTCGTGGCGATGTCCCAGGCCTTCGGGCTTGCGGGTTGGCCTCGTGCCGTCTCCCTGGGCCTTCGGGCCCATGGTGTCTCTCACTGGGCCTTCTAGCCCATGGTGTCTCTCGACCTTGTGTCGTCCTCCCTTAGGGCCCCGTGCCCTTCGGTGCTATCCCTTTGGGCCTTTGTGCCCTTCGGTGTCTCTCTCGGCACTTTGGTGCCGTGTCTGTCCCATGGATACTTGCTCGCACCCTCGTGGTGCAGCCATGTGCCGAGCCCTTGCGGCTCGTCTTCGGCCTTGTGCCGAGCATTCAGATTCCTCGCTCGTGCCCTTGTGGTGCGAGAGCCAGGCCCTTGTGGTCTAGAACCGAGCTTAATCCAAAGTACTGTGAAAAATAAAAAGAATATGAAATTTGTAAAAGAAAAATGAAATTGGCGGTGACACACTATTCAAAGATTGTCATTATCATGCACATTGCTCAAGGATCCTATCACATCAGCAAGTCAATTTATTAAGTCCATTCCAAAATCATGTTGTAGTAGTACTACTTAGTTATTATTTAACTATAATATTTATTACATACTCCTAAAAAATAAATTTTGTAAACTATGAGTAAAACCTTTTTAGTTTGATAGTTTAAAATTTCATTAAAATTGTAGGAAAAAATAATTCATTCATTACTCCGACTATGTGTAAATATAAATATTATTGTAGTATTATGATAATATTCTCAAACTCCATATTATTAATTTTTAAAAATATTTCACACTTTTAAATACTACTCCCTCCACTTTTTTAAGTATTTATTTTTGGTACGGAGATTAAGAATAGTGTATTCAATAAGTGGTGAATAAAGTGAGGAAGAATAAAGTAAAACAGGTAAATATAGAAAATAAGAATCGAAAATAAGAGAAAAACTGAAATAACTCAATTAATTTAAAAAATTTTAAAATAAAAAATTGACTCTATTATAATTAATATTATGGGACGAATGGTGGAGGACTACATCACATTTGGTTGATTCACATATAATCATTAGTAAAGTGGCTTGTAATTCAATATTTAAATAGTACTGAGTTTTTCAATTATTGAATATTGATACTTAAAGTTTGCACATTTAAAAAATATTGCATTTTCAATTACCAAACTTTGTGAATATTGATATATACAAGTCTGTCTATTTTTTTTGAGAATGATGGAATAATATTTACTTATTCTTCTAAGTATAAATTTGTCCTTCACCAAAACAAGGAGTGTCGCACCACTTGTGCGAACGCGGCCTCCCTTTTCATGCCATCCCCGATGATGAATCCATGTTTTTCTTCAGTCTCTCCCAAACTAAAGTCCCTCCGGGATGAGGATTCACATAGCACCTCACAAACCTCTCCTCCGAGTATTTCAAGAAACTCCTTAAACTCGACTCCGCCTTCACTGACCCTTCATCTTTCAACCATTTATGCATCAAAAGCCTAAGCTTCAACCTCTTAGTAGTATAAGTCAAGAGTATGGGATGAGCAAGCACAACACTCACCGGATAGCCCAATTCTCGTACAATAACATCGATCTTCCTCTCTATTACATCCTTAGACATGTTGAGAACTCTAGGATCTGATCTCAGCATTGCTAATGCATTCTCTTCACTCAATCCACTATTCACTATACAATCAAACCTCTCTTGTAGCTCTTCTCCCTTCCCCATCAACAACCTAAGAATCCTCTCCATTTCACACGATTTCTCAACAAAGCCGAGTGTTTCAAGAAACCTAGCCTTCACCCCTCTCCCTCTGGCAGCCCGGCTTGGCTGCTGCAGCCGTTCAACTCTCACTCCACGTATCCATTTCCTTAAGACATAAGGGTCCTCCTCCACCATCTTGCAAATCCGGCTTACTCCACAGTTCAATAGATGGACTAAGCTACCGACCTTTTTGAGCTGGCACGTGCCTAGAAGTAGCGGATACAGACTAAACATCCTAACTATATCACGAAAAGGCATGTTTATCCCAACTAGAAACTGATAGCTCCGAAGCAAGTTTCTAGTGAAGCCCACGACTGATACTTTTGGGAAGTGATGGAAAACTGCTTGTGCACCACTCGGTGTCGTTCCAAACTTCAACAAGAGAGCAAATAAGCACAAGCTACAACGGCCAGAGCACTCGAGCAGAAGACCAGGATGGTTCTTGATCACTTGCCCTATCTGCTCATCTCTCAACCCCAACTCACCTAATAAACACATCACCTCAACCATACATTTCCAATCACAATAATCACATCCCCTTACATGCTTCTCAAGCCAGCCCAAATCAAGCCCTAATTTCTTTACTTTTTCCAAGAAATCATGAAATTCTTGATTATCACTACCAATTAAGAGATGGGGGCTGCAAGAAATAATCTCAACAACAAGAGAATGTCTCAACCCCCAATTCTCAAAAGATGTGATTTTTGACTGCAAAACCCCATCATCATAACTGAAAACTTCCTTGGCCTCCATGTAAATCTTCCCAATCCTACTCTTCTCAATTCCATAGTTACACAGCACATAATAGTTATGCAACAACAATTCATCATCACTCAGAGAAACTGACACACGAGGAAGAAACGATGCATAATCACTAGGGCACAAACCAATGCTTTCAAAGAAGGCCTCAAATTCATTAACGGGATGGTACCTGAGATATCGTGTGACCAAACGGCGAAAATCGCAGTCGTTTTCACCATCGCCATTGATGAGCACTGCTTTCAATAACCTATCGAGAAAATTGGGGGAATTTCTGCTCAAATTCTCGGCATCCAAAAAGGGAAGATTCCTAGTTTCGTAGAAGTAGTCTAGCAAAGCAGCCTGAGCTTCTCTCCTCGCTTGAAGATGTCTCTTTTCGTGAAAATCGACTTGTAATGTGGAAAACCGAGGGAATTGGGATATGGGGCGATGTCCATTTGCGTAAAGACTGGATTTTGATGATGTGGGGCTGCTTCCAATGCACAGACGAGAAACGAGGGTGAAGATATGAAGCTTTTCGAGTCTCTGCAGACTGATCATTGAGGAGTGAAAGAAGAGAGAGAGACGAGCGCATGATAATTGATAGCTTTGGAGAGAATTCAGAAAAAAGGAAGGTACTTTCTCCCCAAGTAAGGTTTAAGAAAGGGTAAGCACATTGCAAGAAACCAAGAAGATCATTTTCAATATTTCCCATAAATTTGTATCCGCTCAATAATAAGCCAAGATCATTTTAATTAGGGATATTGACCCTTAATATTGCTTAATTTTTAAAAAGATAGATTTTCCCCGAAGTTTATAAATTGGCAAATAATATGATGAAAAAAAAAATATATATGATGAATTTTTATCTGAGTTTATTATTTCTTATGAGTAAAAAAATTTCGGCTATATTAATGGATTGAAGAACAATTTTGGATAGTGTGCTTCAACAAAATTATCCTCAACGATTGAAGAATTTAAAGCTTTTGAAGTTGTTTTCGAGAAATTACAAAAAAAAATCTTTATCATAATACTATTTGTTGGTGGAAAATAACAAATTCAAGTAAAGTTCGCAATATTATTTGTCAAGTTGAAAGTTGACGGGAATAATCCAAATTTTAAAAAGTTTACGGGCCAATATCTCTTTTAAATATTGTGTGACACAAAAATAATGTATACTCAAGTCCACAATTTCTTTAATTATAAGCACCAAATTAGAATTAGCCTAATACAAAATGAGAATTATTTTGAGACTAAAAGATATAAAAGGCTCAGTCATTGACCAATTTTATGGAAGAGCACAACTTATACAAATGTTACTTGACCATAACAAGCCTCCATAATCCAAGACTTTTTCTAGTAAATCATCTCAAGTCGACCAGCTCCTCAAAATATCAATTCACTACTCAAACTTGTTATTTGCAATGGATTTAACACTGGTAAATTTTTTGAAGCTTTCAACTTAATGAAAGTTTCTTGAAAAGAGATTTATTCAACTATGTAACAAGTGAGCTACGTTTAAATAAAACAAAAACAAAACATTTGATTCCATAGTAAGAAACTGATATGTTGTTAAGGCTAGTTTATCTTGATTGGGAAACCATTGTCAATTTCAGACCCTTCTGAAACCTCTGGATCTTCTACTAGTGTTGTAGATGATTTGCTGTTGGATTTTTCGATGAGGCTTTCCGCAGTCTTCTGCTGTTGATCGAGCATCATCTTCAGCTTCTTGCCTTGCTCTTCAATGCTATGCTGCAAATTTCTTTGAATCTGCATTTGCAACAAAATCACATCATATCATCAGCTCAATGCATTATGTGTATGCCGAGAGAGAGACAGCGAGCTACCTCTAGTTGCTCGTGTAGGCGCATCTGGACGTCAAGCTGCAGCTGCAGCGCCTCTTTGATTTGCATCCCACTGTGACCAAAGTTTTTAGTATATAATGCAGAGGCGGTCGTAGAAAAAAAATTGATTTACGGATAATTTTTTAAATTATGAGTTTGAGATTTTAAAAGGACAGTGGTTCGTTGGCTATTCACTATTGTACGATTATTCACACAAAATATGTCGGCAATTGAGATGTAACTAATCTTACGTCTCAATGTCGATTTGAGCTACGTTGTTTGCAATATTAGTCCTTTTGTCTGGTCTTCCTGTACCATCCGATGATTCTGGCACGTATTTCACATTCCGATATTTCTAGAATTGGAAAGAAAAATAAGAGAAAAGGAAGCTTATAATGTTAGAAAAAAATGAGACATGAATGAAATTAAGAAAAAGATATAAGTGCACCTGCAGATGGCTTTTGACATGAAAAATGGTGAGCCCCTCTGTGTCCATAAGCTGCAGTATAGCCTTCGGCCTCGCCTCTAAAGAGATGTCACAAAATCAGCATGTGTTACGATTCTTGTCTTATCAAAACCCACAATCGAGTTAAGAATATGAAGTGATCTCAGATCAGACAAGAGATGGGGAGGGTTGAAAGAGACTAACTGTCAGCACCACCAAGTCGATTTACACAATCAACGAATCGTTCATGTAGATCTTGACTCCACCTAATCCTCATCTTGCTCGATGCCACAGCGTTAGGAGTTGCTGCAGGTTGCTGTCCGAACGGATTCATGTTGGCAAAGTGAGACATGGCAACATTCTCTGAGGCCTAGAGAGGTCGGGCCGGGGGTGAATAAATGATCATCATCAAGTGGCAAAAAATGATGTTGAATCTTGAAAAACTTACATGAACACGATGAATTGGGTTGAAAGGGGGAGACTGCCTTATCGTGTTCGTGTCATCAACCTCGCCTAGTAGCTTCTCCTCAATGAACAAGAGGTGTTCATTTTGGGAAAGGTCGTTAGCCCTAAAAACTGTTGGCATTTGAGTTTGTGGAATGATGCTCCTCCCAAATTGATCGTAGTTGGCTGCGTTTTCTTGAAGATCGTACCGTGATAAGCCCATGTGGGCCTCGGTCGCGTAGAAAGCAGCAGCAGTTGAACCTATCCTGCTGATCATGGCATCAACAGGCCACAAATTGGCTTGCTGCTGCTGAGAGAACTCTGGCACCTCAGAAGCAAAAGCAGTGGCGAATCCAGAATTTTGATTCAATCTTTCCATCTGAGCATGGAAACTGTTTGATCTTTTCACACAAGACTTAGTGAAGAGAATATGCTTCGCTTGTTATTCTTCGATTCCCTCGAAGCTATAGTGCCCGGCCGATCAAGAAGAAGCAATGCTTCTTTTCTTTACCACATAGTATCTCTCAATATATATATGCATGTATTTCTTTCCTTTTGTGTTTTGGAATCTTTCGTTGTTTCCTCTTTTTCTTGTTTGAAATGTAGTGTTTGTTAGTTGATGTGAATGTTTCAACAGCTGAATTTTGAGGGTTTTAAAATTCATAACAATAGGATAGGATTGGAACAATAAGTTTTTGACAATAACTAAGACAAGGAAAAGTGTAAAACAAACAGATATCATCTTGTTCACAAATAAACTAATACCAAAATTGTCCCTTTCTATCAAGACATGTTAGCATTCCTCATCCACACCCTACAAACAAAAATTATATATAGATTCTGAAAATTTAATAAATGGAGATAGTTGAACCAGTTCAAGAATCTGCAACAAATATTGCTAATTATATCACACAATTTATTTCTACGGGAAATGAATCAATGATATGCTATATACATAGCTTATATGAGCATCATCATTGTTGGACGAACTTTTAATTTAATTTTATTTGTTTAGTTTGTGTCAATTACATTAAAAATTGTTCTTGAAAATTTTAATTTTATAAAATTCATAATTAAAATCAAAGCTCGATTTTTCATTTTATTTATTTATTTGAAGTTGTAAAGAAAACAAATAAATTGATTTTATGTATTTTGTAAAATTAAAAAATTGAATAACATATTTTAATAATAACATTAAACTAAATACTATATGAAATAAAATAAATAATGTTAAACGGTGAAGGTACTCAAGTAATGTATGTAGCATATTACTTTCCTATTTCTACATATTAAATATTTAGAAGTTTGATATTTATCTTTTAAATTTCTAGTTTAATATTTTGCCAATGTCTGTATAATTAACGCGGCGCAAATATATAGCTAGACGGTTTCAATATTGTATGTGGAGATTCGAGCAACAAATCTTAATTAGCTGTCTTAATCAAGATTAGGATAATTACAAAATGTAAGAACAATTAAAATGTCCACAAATAAACCGTGTACACGATAGCACATAACGTATATTTCAATGTAATGGTCGACTGTTAACAGCCTATACAATTATGACAAATGACAATTACGTTTTATTTGATTTTTATGATGGTTAAAAAATTGCCATAAGATATTATAGTTTAGGTGGGGTGCGGCGAATGGACTTTTAGATAGTGTGAATAAAATAGAAAACAATATTGTGGTATTTCCGTATAAATCAACCACTTGATCATAACTATAAATACTTAAAAATATAAAAATCTGGACCTGATATTTAATTGTCAACCAAAGTTCATAACGTGCTAGATGAAACATGTTGCCAAAAAAATATAAAAGTATTGTTGGAATTAAACAAATGTCTTTTAGGCTTTCCCAAAGGGCATGGTATATTATACTAGTATACACAAAGACAATAAAAAAATTGATACTGGCAATGAGATTTTATTTTTTCTTTTTTTCTTCTTGAGATAATATTGGCATTGAGAAAGAAATACAAGAATAAAAAAAATACAACTATTTTTCACCGATTATGACTTCAAG
Source organism: Salvia hispanica (assembly GCF_029641045.1). Classification (NCBI taxonomy): domain Eukaryota; kingdom Viridiplantae; phylum Streptophyta; class Magnoliopsida; order Lamiales; family Lamiaceae; genus Salvia; species Salvia hispanica. The sequence continues at coordinate 56,857,643 of NC_142694.1, forward strand.
AAATTAATGGATAATAATTAATACTAGTACTACCATCACCAAGTCTGCATCGTATATTGTCCTTACTATTCGATCATGAATACACATCTATCTATATAAATATATAAAAATAAAATAAGTTTATTGCTAGATTGTCCCTAAACTACAAGGAAAAGATTATTTGATAACCGATTTCCTATGAATATACTCCATGTAGATATATTTAACAAGGGGTGAGTCGATACGATATATCGTATCGAAAACGTTGTATCGTGTATCGTATCGAAAATATCGATATGAAAGAATTTCATATCGTTATCGTATCGAAAGTTTCGATATATCAAATTTTGATATATCGAACTTTCGATATAAAAAAATTTCATATCGTTATCGTATCGATATTTCGATATATCGTACCGAAATTCGATATATCGTTAAATATCGATATATATCGAAAATAAAATATCGATATATCGAAAATTTTCAATATATATCGTATTTTCGATATAAAACGATATATCGCGATAGGGTCCTATTCTAATGCTTATAGCACCCTAATCCAAAATCAAGACTAAATCTCCACCCTTGGATTTTAAAATGAGTGGATGAGATTAAAGCTCACAAAATCTCAATAAATAGTAGACAAAATATCAACAAAAGGGTAATATCGTCATTATGTTATCATATGATAATTTTCGTGAGTGTTTTTTTATATCAACAACAAATATCAACAATATGACATTAGAATATCAACACAAGGACAAGAAAATATCAACACATTTTTATTGAGATTGGACATGCATAATATTGAGATTTTGCCTACAATATATTGAGATTTTTTGTTGTATTTGTTGAAAATAGCTGCTTATCAACATGTACGAAAATTGAAATATAATTTATCAAATTTCATCACCCGAACATCGTCGGAACATATGCAATTGAGATCTCGTTGGAATCCTTATTAAATTATCTTTAATTTGATATATTTTTTGCTTAAAAATAATTTAAATTGAGAGAGTTACGTAAATTTAAAGATTTGAGATGGTTTTGAGGAGAGAGAAAGTAGTTAGTTATAATTACTACATATAGGATTTGACATTAATACCCTTTTAATTTAATTAATAATTATTTAAATTTAAAATATATTACCCTTGACATTATATTAACCACGAGATCTTCTAATCTAATGGTTGAAAATTGGTCTCAATTTGGGATTGGTAATTAGTTAGCAATTGATTACATCTCTATCGCGATATAAGGAAATTCATGTCGTTATCGTATCGAAAACTTACGATACAATATCGTATCGTATCGTATCGAAAATTACGATATATCGAAAATTCGATAATTTTTTGATATCTTTCAATACGATACGAGCGATATATCATTTTTTCGATATTTTTCCCCAGCCCTAGTTGTGAATATGATTTACATTTTGATACAATAAAGGATGGAAGAAAGTGCAAAAAACATTCTTACTTTTTTTTATTTCTAACAAAAGGAACCAAATGGTATGGCCGAATTAGATACTCTTATTCTAATTATAGAAGTTATTGGAGTATTACTTTTATTCTACTAATTGGATTTCTTATCTGTTAACTCAATGAGAAAGATTCAATGCAATAGTATCAATTATTATTAATTTTTTATCGACCCACTTGGAAAAAGAACTTATAAATAAGGCAACTTGCTCATCTTTAATTTTTAGCCGAGATATAATGATAGATGTTAAGGTGTCACCACCTTTTAAAATAATATTATACCATCATTCTTAACTAATCATTTATGTATGTGGACGAATAATAAGCTGGTACATGGCAAAGAAAAAAAAAACCTAAAAATGACAGCCAGCAATATGGTATACACTATACAATAATTTTTCTTGGCCAGCAATATCCGACACACTATACAGTGCAGCATTTATAATATTGACGTGTAGCGTTTATAATATTGTTGTATATGTGGTGTCACAGTGTCACTTTAAGAGGTGTTGTCATTTTAACACAAATCTATAATAATATGTTGATATGTGATGCGAAATTAGTTACAAATTTAAATAAAAAGTATTTCCTTAGATTTAACGTGTAAATCCTGATAAAATGACAGCCATTAAAGATTTTATGTACAATGTGGTTTTTCTCTACGTTCGATTTATATATTCCTATTTGTCATGGTGTATTTAATTTTGGTGGATATTAAATTTGTTAGAAAAATGCTATAACAATTAACTTAATATAATTTTTGTTCATATTAGTTAAAATTTGTGAAAAAACTAAAATACAACAAATTGGTGTTGTCAAAGCACAATAACCGTATGTGTAGATCTTAAAATTATTTTATAGTTTTCTCTTATCATGGTAGCAACTAAGTAAGCTTCAGGTGGTGGAACTTTGGTACACGCCAAAATTTAAATGATTTACCCAAAATACCACTAAATACAGAAGTCCAAGGACTCCAGATTCAACTAATTGAAATAAACATATTTGTTTCTCAAAAGAACCAAAAATTGCAAAGTGAATGACTAGTACAAAAAATAAAGTAATTTATGATGTGTGTAAAATAAGAATTTGATGAATAATACTCTCACCGTACTTTTGTAGTAGAGATATTTTTTTTAGCACGAGTATGAAAATTGTGTTGAGTGGGTTAAAGAAAGAGAGGTTAAAATAGAGAGATGAAGAGAGGATAAAGTAAGAGTGTGATGTCTTTCTTTTTAATATTTAAAAGAGAATTGACTTAATGGGACAACTAAAAAGGAAATACTCACGATTCAGCTACCTAAAAATAGAGATAGTAATAAATAATAGTAGTAAAAAATGAGAGTTTTTTTGGGCCGCAAAGTGTGTGTTAAATAAAAATAAAGTGTACAAGTAAAAATTCAAAAACCACGTAAAATAGAAAAAGAAATTGTAAAATGTAGAACAAATATATAAGACAACATTTAGAGCACTAACAAGTCAAAGGCCATTCCAACTATGGAAATCAGACTCAAACCCAAAATAATACTCCCTCCATCTAAAAAAAATCGAATTATTGGTGTATGACACGAGTTTTAATGTAGAATTGGTAAAGTAAGAGAGAAGGGAAAAAAATAAGAGAGAATGAGAAAAAGTGAGAAGTAGTATTAGTGGAATGATGTTTAGGTAGTGGCGGATCCATAAATTTATATTCGGAGGTACGAGTAGTCGAATAGGAGTAGTCGAATAGGAATAGGGGTACATTTATACATAATAGTACTAAATAAATTTTTTTTTTGGAGGGGGGGGGGGGTTTCATTTGAACCCCCTGGTTACCACCTCCCTCCGCCGCTGTGTATAGAGTTATTATTTATTGAAAACTTTCCATAAATGAATGTGCTCTATTTTTTTGGACGGTCAAAAATAATAAATATGCTCTATTTTTTATAGACGGATGGAGTATTTCATATTCACGTACTTTTTGCACTACTTTTTGATCTTATCTACATATGTATTTAAATTACATATTAATACCACGACACTTTATCAATAATTCATAGTACTATAAAGTAAATGAATTTATATATAATGAACTTGATTGAATTTTTAACAAATTATATATAAAATAAATAACTAATAAAAAAAATTTATAACATAAAATTAATTTTAATATATTTATCATTTCGTTTTCATTTACAATTAATGACTTTTGAACTAGATAAATTTTAATTGACTTTTAAATAAAATTTCAGCCCAGCCCCTTAAAATTTGAATATTATTTAGAAAGGACACTAGAAATTAGGGACAAAAAGTATAGTTAACCCAAAAATGAATTACCAAAACCAAAAGGCATAAACCCCTTTTCGTACTCATCTTTCGAAAATACTTCGAATGTGGTAACAACTATATTGAAACCATGCACATGGTCTCAAATAAAGACGATGTAATCCATGTGAATCGTTCTTTACAAAATCTTTCTAACACGAACACGAAAATTACAGCTTTTAATTAGTGTCAAAATACCTAATACATCCACGTCATATCTTCATCGAATTACTCAATAAATTTCCTCACAATCAATGATTGATCATACTATGAGTAATTTAGGGTTTCCTAAATTCCCATGATTGCCACACTTACCCGAAAAGTAACATTAAACCCTAGGCCAACAAAAGAGTTGGCAGCTCATTCCATAAAAAAGTTGAATATTTTGATTTCTCACATTCTTGATTTTTAATTTGCGTAAATTCTTGGAAATCATTAACTTGTTCATTATAAGCTGCATGATCATGCATGTGGGTGATTTATTATATGAAACTGTTTAGACATACCAGATTATTGTGCATCGGGATAATTAATTGTTGGTAGATATATATTTCAAATTCGAAATAGACATTTGTTTTTTCTATTTAATGTAATAAATCAAACTACCAAAAGCAGGTTAGAGGAAACTTGATCTAAATAATCTTTTATTTTTTTTTATATAGAAGTAAAATGCTCAAAATAACGAGGAGTGAGCAAAAGTTCAGCATATTGACTAACAAAGCTCTGCAATAAAACAAATACACACACAAGAGCCAAAGCCAAAACACCCCACAAGCTCCCAATATCTTCTTAGACCGAGGGCACCCCGACAAACTAAAAGCACAGAGGAAGAGGAGGAAAAAAATAAAGCAACCAAGCGACAGCAGGAGGAAAAAACAAATGATCTTTATATTAATATACCATACTACTCTGACCCACAGAAATAGGTCATTTGGAGATGTCACAAGTTTTATACGTAATTAGTAAAGTAACAGAGAATGAGAAAAAAATAGCTAAAATAGTGTAGTGGAGGGTGAAATCCATAAGTGATAAAGTAAAAGCAAAGGAGAAAAATTCCCATAAATGTATATAACTATTTCTATAAGACAGGAGAAAAAAATGAAAAAAATGAGTCTATATCTATAGAATGGAAGGAGTATTAATTTACGAAATAATCAAACTCAAATACTCAAATATAAAATCAATCATTAGTTTTAAATTGCAAATTAAATGTTACTATAATTATCTCAAACCATATTTGAATCTAGTGAACCATGACTAGTATTTATAAAATCACACTAAGCACAAAAACAAAAATTAATAATGGAACACAAAAAAGTGAGATAGAAAATAATAATTGTCATAAAAAACTACATAGGCCAATCTTTTCTTGAAATAAAAAGCATCAATAATCTTTTGACAGCTGTTTAGATGAAAAACACAATCAAGATTTTGGTACATGCATAAGTAATTCATAGAACCATCACATTAAAACTCAAGAACTAGAGCCATGGACCTAGTAGAACTATATATATAGTAGACTTGCCAAATAATTGGGCAGAATTTTAATTCCTATATCGAAAATTTTAAACATTTTGTTAGTTAACTATTTTATATGGCATAGATGAATATTAGTTTGGTATAGTTTTTTATGTGTATAGTTTGGTATAGTTTTTTATGTGTATATACAAATAATATTTTGTCCACGAAATATTCATGTTGCAGTATTCCTGCATAATTACACAAAATAAAAACATGATGCATTCAAATCTTCTGCTCCTCACCTACTGTTTACCACTTCTTTTCATTTCTTTTTAAAATTCCAAATCGTAAGCAAATTATTTTCACCTAATGAGGGTTCGCCTTCGGCTCCTTGTTTTGAAATCTTGCTTAAAATGTGATAAAACTAAAAAAAAAAAGTTATCAGAACATAAAATTGAAAATAAGGATCCAAACTATCATTAGGTAGACAAAAACTATAAGATTAGAGACGACTTTTTAAAGCAGACAGAAACTACAAGATTAAAGTCAGATTTTAAAAATATAAATGATATATTTAGTAACACAAGTTAACGTTCTTAATTGCAGTGCAGTTTTATGTAATGCGTACGCTAGTGAAATCTGATTGTTTTTTCACCTCCACGTTGCAAATCAACCTTTTTTGCAAGCTTTGGAAAATTTAAATACTTTGAAGATTTTGTTTGTATGATTAATATCAAAATTAGATGCAATTATATGATTTGTTACTCGAATAAACGTAAAAAATTACGAAAACAGAATGCTCTCCCCGTTTCCAAAAATTTGTTATTTATTTCCATTTTCGTCCATCCCAAAAATTTGTCACCTTTCACTTTTATTATTTTTTGGTAGTTTACCTCACATTCTACTTATTCGTTATCACTCACATTTTTCATAAAATTAATTTATGAAAATAAGACTCACATTACATTAACCTTTTCAACTCATTTTGTTACATTTTTTAAAATTAATATCAAGTCAAATAGTGAAAAATTATTATATTTCGACAGGTGATACAAACCGCTCCAACAACCACTAAATCAAGAAGCAATACACAAAGAATAAGTCACGCTTCACAATGTGCAAAAATTGTTGCAAACTTTATTCAAATGACCTACTAACTAGTAACAATTGGGATCAAGACTCCTTTATAAAATCCACCACATCAAAACACAAGAGAAACAAAACCACTAACAAAATGGCTGCCTTCTCCACCTTAAAAAATTCAAACCCCCTTCATATTTTCTCCATGAAACCATCATCACCACCACCAATATCAAAGCTCAAAACCCTCTTCCAAACCTTCATCTTCTCCCACATGTACCGCGCCGCACATGCCCTTTCAAAGGCAAAATCGCTTCTCCTTGAGCACGTGCGGGACATGCAATTCCTACACCTTGCGGATCAGTTCAGGAGGAGTAGGAATTGCAAGAAAAAGCTATTTTTCGGCTCGTTTAGGCTCCATTATAATTGGTGCCCGTCACACGTGATGCCACTAGTTCAAGAAGGCTACCGCAACTCCCAAATCTACTATGATGCTAGTTGTAACGTCGTGGTGCCAACTAGCACCACCATGACCAAGGCGACGTTGGCCATCCCTGATGGGACTACGTCGTCTTTGTACTATCGAGAGCCAGAAGGGCTCTCGAGGTACTTGGAGTGGCTTGAGGAGGAGAAGGGGAATCAAGAATCAGGCTTTAATGAGATTGATAAACTTGCTGATTTGTTCATTGCGGATTGTCATGAGAAATTCAGGCTTGAGAAACAAGAATCTTATAGAATATTTCAGGAGATGATGGCTAGAAGTGTATGAAAATAATTATGTTTATTTAAATTTTAATTGATGTCCCATAAAATTTACCTTTTACTTGTTTTACTCCTTTCTCTTTGGATTCTTTTGTTTATTGTAAGGCTTAGTTGGCCATTTTTTTCTTCTCTTCTCTTAGGTTTCTGCAAATTCAGGGAAGAACCTTGATTTATTATAAAGTTTGCGTGTTAAGAAATAAAAAATTATGAATAATAAGATGAAATATATTGAAAGAATACAATATAGTGCTAGAGTATAGTAGATGATAATAGTAGAATAAAGGATGAACATACATAATTGTATCAACGTTTTTAACTTAAAAGGTAAACATTTAATTTCGTCTCATCATTTTATCGTTTTTTGCGAAAATACTTAACCCAAGATATGATTGCAAAAAATACCAAATGTTTCAATTTTGAATATCTCCGGTCTAGTTTTTTGTTGGTTAAAATGTTGTTGTTTTGTTTCAGTGAGTTATAACTTTTATCATGTTTTGCTACTGTTCAGTCTTTTATTAAAGCATTTCACTTTATTGTAAAAACATATATTATGTATGAAAATGAAAAAAAAGTTAGTATATATAGATTTTGCATTATTTGAAAATCCACACTAATTCCGTAGTATAATTGTGCACTGATATATCACATACTATAATTGTGTTGGACTTCGAGCATATAATATTGAGATTATAAATTATGAATTGAACATCCCATGATTGACCATGCTACAATGTTTGGTAGCAAACAAACAAAAATGAAGATGAAGTTATGATAGTGAAGTCATGCGTGCAAAACTTTCTCAATTTTAATCCTTTTCAATTATTGTTTATTTCAAAATCTATTCATGGAGATATTCAAGCAGTACTTGAAATCCATATATATGTATGTGTTAGGCTGAGATTCATGTCTCAACTAAAAAATAATAATATTTCACCAATACAGATGGATCGACATGTGATCTTATGAAATTATGTGGTTTTATTTGTTTTCTCTTTATCATTATATAATATAATATGACCTTATTTCGATCAATATCCATTTATACACCATTATACATTATTTAATATTCCAAAAAAAAGAATTCATAGGGTTGAACACAATGAAGAAGCATGTTAATCAAATTGTCATATACGAAATTTCTGTCAGTGAGGCCGAAGGTCACACCAAGGGTGAGGGACCTATGGAAAATAGAGGGGATGATGTCGAAGATGGCGCAACATGCGACCTATGTCCCGATAGAGAAGATAATCATGGTCGTGACATATGTAACCCCACTGCTTAAAATGAAAATCTTCCCACTAAATATGCCTATAATCATACAAATCAACTAAGATACACTCATACATAAACATACCACACGATGACATCAAAGATTGTGGATTTAAGCATTTAAGAGATCATAATCGGAGAGACTATTGTAGGGTTTGAAGCCAAGGTGGGGCCCAAATGTAATAGAGTTTTATGGCCCAACTGTACATATTAACGGCGGGCCAATCGGTCTACCCCGCCGGACCCCCTACATTCGTTTCTTATAATACCACATAACAGTCTTATCAATGTTCATGTGTGAACATATGTAAAGTATATCACACAGACTAAGTTCAATGGTTTTTCATCAAATAATGCTTGCCCTTTCCCCTCAAATCACATGGAGTAGTTAGCCATGATCTTAATAAAGAAATATTCTATAAATATAGCCATACACTAAAAACAAATTCAAACACGATCACATTAGTAAACAAGTACTACGTAGTAAAGAACAAGAGAACTAAATCACATGTTGAGTAAAATAAACAAGTTTAGGCAAATACATATACTAGACTTTTTTCCAATTGTATACTATTTGTATGCATCAGCATCATGGCTTCATATGATATGATCATCCTAGCTTGGGAGACTTTAATTCTGAGTGGGATTTGGAAGGCTTGGCGGCTTGGCCTTCAAGCTTTGCTCCATAGCTTGATTGGACTTGTGTTTTGGACAAAGTGATGAAGGCATTGCTTTTCTTGCCTTTGTATTTATCACTACAAATGTAGTAGGAGATGTAATCATATCTTCAGTATCTGTAGGTTGATGGAATGTAGGAGAGAAAACTAACCAAAATAGGAGCAAAGCCAGAAACAGAGAGAGGGATGATGACTTCAGTTTCATCTTCGTATGTAATATATGGACTCTACAAACTTATATATAGAGGGAGAGTGGTGTATGCTTGCTTGTAGTGGCAGATTTTGTAATAAAATGGAAATGGTTAGTTGTGCCACTTATACATGTCCAACATAAAATTAATAGACTGAACAACATCTCTAAAATCGCATGCCTTCAAATAAGTGTGACATTTATTACGGAACAGAGTTTTCAAATTTCAATCTAATTTTTGAAATAACATAAATCCAAAATCCAAAATTTTACTACCAAAAACAGCATGGAATTGAAATTTTTTTTAAAAAAAAAAAAAAAAAGGTTAACTCAAAATTATAATATTGAGCTACTAAATAAAGTTTTGTAGCCCAAATACTATTTAATAGAGTGGTCATGAATTAGGACCAATTATTTTTTGTTAACTCATCAACAGTGGCAATGAACAGTTCCATCCTTCCACCAATTCAATTCAACATTCAATTTCCGATTGCATTCCCTCTCGTGAGAGAGGTTTACGTTCGACAAAATCTGTCTCGTAGAAGACGTTCCTCAATCTCCCAAGGCAATCTCTCGCCCCAATCTGGGCAATTTCCAGTTTCATTGACTTGGATTTTCTATGGAATATGGACTCATAGACAGCAGCGGTGACTCTAATCCCTCCCTTTTCCCTTTTCAATTACTTCCTGCGTTGTCCCTCACATCAAATTTTCTGTTATATTGGTCGAATTGCGTTTCTTCGAGGATTGGACGTGTTTTTTTTTGTTTTTTTTTTCTCTCTTAGGTGTTTTTTGTTGAACTTGTAGGGATTGCAAAGGAATGTATGTGAATAATTTAGGGATTTTGTGGTTTTAGAGGTGGGCTCGTGAAATTGGGGTTGGAAATTTGCTGAATTTTGTTTCTTAACCTCTATATGAAGTTATGTTATGCGGATTGTGATTCTTTTCCGTATTTCAGTTTCCATGAATTGAGATTTCTCCATTTTAATCTGTTTCAAAATTCAAAATTCAGTTTAACTGCTTGAGTAGCCTGTCAATATAATTATTTCATATTTGAGACTGTTGCTATTTGCTTGCTTGAACTTTGTCCAAGTACTTTCAAGATCATGAGTTTGGGTTGATTATTTGCACGATTCCTGGATTACCTATAATTAAATAAAGTTAGTTAAAACTAATGTAGGGGGTCGTGTGGCAGGGAACGGAAGATCATTTCTACCATCAGCCCCATTTCAAAGCATTCAAATGGATATGGAATACGAAATACATAATCTGGAACAGATTGCATACGATGCTGTTTTACGAGCTTTCAAAGCACAATCTGATGCACTAACATGGGTATATTCTGCTACTACATGTTTATCTATTACTATAAGTTATGTCTTTCCTATGTTTGAAAAAACTGTCTCATCTGATTGGATTTGGCTGTTTCTTGATATGTTTGTTGCTCAGGAGAAAGAGGGTCTTATAACAGAATTGAGGAAGGAACTCAGGGTGTCAGATGATGAGCATCGAGAACTTCTTAGTCAGGTCAATGGTGATGACCTCATTTGCAGGATCAGAGAGTGGAGGGAGGCAGGTGGTAGCCGAAATATAGCCCCCAATGTCGCCCAGCATATAAACAACCAGTTACCGAGTCCTACAATTTCAGCTTCTCGTAAAAGGCAAAAAACTTCCAATTTTCATGCACATTCTCAGTCTTTACTTTCTCAGCCAGTGGCTGGTAGCACCCTGCCTTTAAATTCAGTTGTGAAACGGGGACCTTCTTCAGGGATTGGTGGGAGAAGGACAAATGCTGTATGTTAGCCTTTAAAATAAGGATTAGTTAGGTTACATTTATTTAAAATTCTCTATTAATTTTACGTATCTTTTCCATAGGGTCAGCTAGCTTTAACTTCAAGAAAACCCATGCAATATCAGTATGGTGATCATGTTGCTTCTGGGGCTCCTATGGATGATCCTTCTGAAAGCATCCAGGAGTCCTTAATCGGTAGGCGGGTGATGATAAGATGGCCTGCAGACAGTAACTTTTATGAGGCTGTCATATCTGAATACAATCCTGTAGATGTATGTTCAGTTCCTCTTTGTCCCTCTTCTTGGCCTATTGGAGTGGAAAATCTCTTTTTGTCTTCTTTTGGTGTACATAGGGATTTTCTATAGTTGGAAACACACCAGAGCAAATTTCCAAGTGTATCCTCCATGTCACGCATGAGAAGTACCAAAGCGAGGGTGGGGAGTTTGGCCAAATCCTTAAATATATTTTCACAAAAGAGGGTTGAGAACCGATACGGAAACAACATAGAACATCTAGCCCTCAAAAATTTCTAATGTCATTGGTGCAAATTGATTTTTATAGCCCCTCCTTTTCATCTCCTTAATTTTTGGAATTTTCTACCTCTTAAATGCAATAACCTACATTTGTTGGAATCTAGTATGCTATATAATGAATTTTTTCATGTGAAAGGAAAACCAATTTCAATATTTGAGAGTCTTTATTGACAGTGCTTGCTTTCCTCTATTGGCAAGGAATATGAATCACCTTAGAAACTGCTGGGTTGAAAATAGTGTCAAGATTAGTCTTATCTTGTGGGCTTATATGTAATTTTCCCCTCCAATTGTTTTGATGCCTTCCTGTAATATGCTATATTGTGCATTTATGTCATATGTCCGTGTTGTTGGTATTTTAGGAAAAACTGTGCTTCACATTTTATGATATCGGGCCATTCCTTTAACCTCCAAAGAAACCATAAATCTTATGATAAGATACATATCAATTATCCTGACAAAGTAATTCTAACTTCCTGATGTTTTCAGGGCCGTCATTCTCTGGTGTATGATAGCAATCTGCCCAGTGAGACAGTGGAATGGGTTAACATAAAAGAGGTAGCTCTCTCTTGCTTCTGGTAGCCCAAATATGATGATAGTTATGTCAAGACATTATTTTGATACTTCGTCCACAAATAATCACACGGGTGGACACCACGGGTTTTAATGAGAAAATTGGTAAAATAAGAGAGAATGAGAAAATGTGGGGTATTGGGTAAAGTAGAAGCGAGAATGTGAAAAAATGAGTGAAGTAGGAGAGAGAAGAAGAAAAGGTGAACAAAATAGGGGAGAGGAAAAAAGAAAAGGTGGATATATGGTAGGTATAAGTTGTAAATAAGTAGGCATATAATGGTAAAAATTTGAGAGAAACTTCCCAGTTTCGGATGGGACTATTTTTTTGTGGACGGACCGAAATGGAAAGATGGGACTATTTTTCTTGGACGGAGGGAGTATCTTTTATTTGCTTCTACTCTTGAAATCCTTCCATGAGTGCCTAATAGCTTGTTATATGGATCAGAGAGTGGGAAAATAAAAGGTTCTCGTGTTGCCTGAGATATGTTTTTGTTATATTTATAAATGCTTCCTGATACTCAACTCAGCCGGAATCCATGTCTTTGGTCCTGGATTCCTGGAAACACAAACTTTTAAGGACAGATAAGATTAGACGGTTGAGGGCCTAACTTAGCACGTACGAGCACCTTTGATTCTAGTTCCCTGCCTGATTGTTTGTGGCTAATTGTGCTCTTTTCTTACTAGTTTGGACCTACCTGAACCTGACTAAATTAACATAAACGCAGGTTCCCCCTGAGGATATTTGGTGGGTGGGCGAGGATCCTGTAGTATCTCGACTAGGCGAGGCAGGTGGACCTATCTCTGGAAGAGGGAGAACATCCTCAATGAACCCCCATGCCAATGAAATGCAGCCTTCACGAAATGGGGTTTTGAAAGACGATTCTGAGGAAATTGAGATATTGCATACTGATACATTAATTAAAAAGGTATTCCATATAATGATGACCCTTTGGGAATCATGTCGGCCTTTGCAAGTCTACGGAACTGTTAGCTGTTGTTATGGCAGGTGGAGATGGTGCTTGAAGCAAGTCATCCAGATGCATTAGAGATTGACAAGGCTAAGAAAATGCTCAAGGTTTACATTGATTTGATTAAAGAATTATCAAGTTACCGTGTCAATTCTTTCGCAGTAACACTCCTGTTATAAAATTGGTGATGCAGGAGCATGAACAAACGTTGGTTCAAGTAATACAAAAACTTGTTGATGCCTGTGATAGTGGTAAGAAGATCATTTTTAAGCTAGTTTTTTAGTGTTTTGTTTACTATGCATTTCTGCTTTTGGCCGGCTACGACTTAGCCTCTGAGGGGGACATGAAAATAACATCCTTGTTTACATTCTTACTAGCTAGCCCGTCTAAATTCTTCATTGCGTTTCAATTTTGATCAGATGAAGAGCAACAGCAACAGACTAACAATTATCGTGACCCTGGCAATGATCTCGAGATTGCAGGAAGGGCTGGAAGTTAGGATTTGGCTAGAGGTTCAAAGTGGTGCAGAATTCCTACAAAGGATGCTAATGGAGTAATGGTTGTCTATAGTTTAACCCTAAACTGCCTTGTGTTTTGTAGCCTTTTTAGATACATGTGATTAATTTAACTTGGTGCTGTGATTAGTTTGCCTGATGGGTAAATAAATTTAGGGTATATTAGCAATTGTTTTAGTGTTCACAATCCATTTCTGCATTTTTCATTGATTTGGATGTTGTAAGTTAGATTCTTTATTCATGTAGTACATCAAAAAATTGTGATTGACAAATATGTCTGTTGCAATTTATGATTAGTTCATTTTTATGTTTTACTATACAGGTTCATTTTGTATACTAGTATAATAGCAGTTTGTATTCTTACAAAATTTGTTAATTCTTCTTATCTTTTTTGTTTGATTATTTAGGAAAGTATAACGATATAATAAAGGTGTGTGGCTTACATATTGATTGCCGTGATGCCAAAAGAAATATCACCGGCCAAGTCCAATGGGATAGCTTAATAAAGAAATGTGGTCAAATCTAGCATGATTGGGGAATAGTATTTTTTTTGCTTTAGTTATTTTACTTTTTAGAGCATCCTTAACCCCGTCCCGGATTTGGGCCGCAAGTCCCCTCCACGTCATCATTTTCTCAAATTAGGAGTTCTAGGCCATAACTCCATTAACCCCGCAGGCCACAACTCGGGCCACAACTATTCATTTGCACTATTCACAACTACAACATATTTTAATCGTAAAATAAAATACGTTGAACAATTAAAACCCGGAAAATTCATTGTTCAGTCGAAAAATAGGAAATTAAAAATCCGAGGAAAAAATTTTACAAATCCTAGAAAAAAAAAATTATTAAGACCTAGAAAATAAAAATTACATCCTATAAAAAATATTAAAATAATTTAGAGGATAGAAATGGAGAAATTGGTGGAAGAATGTTGAAGAAATAGATATAATAAAATGGCAAAAATATCAATAAAAGAAAAAAAAATTTGGGGGTTTGCAGCCCGTCCCGATGCATATAACCCTGAGCCGGGACGACCCCGGGAGCGGCCCAGGGACGAAACTGCGGCCCCGGGACCGTCCCGGGCCGTGACTCTCCCCTCTCCAACGCTGAAATCAGGCCAGGACTCGCGAGTTGCGGCCCAGCCCAGTAGCATTAAGGATGCTCTTAGAGATAACTTTAGTTGGGAGTGTATTTTCTAAATTTTGTACTATTCAATTGTTAAAAAAGGAATTTATCTGCCATATATTTTGATATAATAGTTTTTGCACAATAATTCATACAAAAATATTAAAATACTATACTAACTTACTAATGAAATAAGAACAAAAAAGGAAAAAAAATTATTATGGTAAAGACTTGAGTGAGCATTATCTATAGTCACCTTTCTACTTCAATCCACGTTCGCTTTAGTTTTTTATTTTATTTATTTCGTTTTAATTTTAATACCTTTTAAACATTTATTGGTATTTTGGTAGCGGCAGAAGTTACGACTTGTTTTCCTCGAGTTACAAAAATTGAATATTACTTACTTCCTCTGTCCCATATTTATAGTCACATTTTGTCATAAAAGTTCATCTCACATTTATAGTCACATTTAGAATTGTTCATATTTGGACATAAAATTTTACCCCATTATTCACTAAAATTACACTCAAATGTCATTATCTACATTAAAATAAATCAAAACAAAAATAAAAAACCAAATAGTCAAAGAGGGATCCACCTTCAACCAACTCACTTCATTTATTACACACTCCATCATCTCATTCCACCATCTTATTTCATTTATTACACACTCCACCTCTCACTTCATTAATTACACACTCCACTAATTCCTTAAAATCATTTTTTACACTTCACCTCTCACTTCATTAATTACACACTCCACTAATTTCTTAAAATCCTTCCTATAACTAAATGTACTATAAATCTGGGACAGGGAGTATTTGATATGCGACAAAAGGTGAGGGACAAATGAGCGCCTAATGTATTTTCTCTCTCTGTTTCCACATCTCCCCTCTCCACGTATTTATCTGTTAATTCCTTCCCTCTTCCACCATTTTTCCATCTCTCCACGCATCTCCTCTCCCCACGTATTTCTCTGTTAATTCCTCCCTCTTCTACCATTTTTGCATCTCTCCGCGCTTTTTTACCATCATATGACTGAATGAGTAAAATCAATAATTTTAATATTTTGATAAAGCACAGTCCGTCGTCCTACAAGAATTTATTGATTTTGTACACTGTATCCTCTTCTGATTTGCAAATCAAAGGCCTATGCAAACAAATTGTAAATCAGAAGTTAACCTTTTTATCTCAACCCCAAATCCAACTTTGCATATTGAATCTAGACTCAATTTCTCCACCAAAAATCCAATCTTGCATATCAAATCAACTTTCATTCTCATCAAAAGCTCCATCAAGAAAGCAATTTTTTCACAACAAAAGCTAGAATTCTACCATTTCTGCTTCCTTGGGGATAAATATATGTTGGGTCTAATTTCCCCAAGAAATTATGTACTTAGAAACCGACGAGTAATATATGTTGGGTTTAATTTCCCCTTGAAATTGCGGCTCCAACAATCAAATTATATCTCTTAGTCGACGAGGTAAGTTGAATGTTTAAATTAAGAATGGGGTAAGAGGCTGTGAATCTGCTTCATATTGAATTTGAGAAACCAAAAATTAGTGTAAAAGAAAGGGCCTGAGGATAGCGTGATTGGAGAAAATTAAGAATCGGCAAGAGGGGGTTGTTGTAATCTGTTGATATTAAATTTTAGAAACCAAAAAATGGTGAAAGAGAGAGGGATTAACAATGAAATACGTGGAGATGAGAGAGAGATTATGAAGTTGAGTTTATCAATTGAGAAAAAGATTAATGGAGTAAACGGATGAAGAGAGATTAATGAATGGAGCAGACGGATAGGTGATGTATAGGTGAGGAAAAAGAAATTTCGCAAGGACCGTAAAAAAAATAGTGAGAGTAGAAGCGCTCATTTGTCCCTCACATTTTGTCCCTCGGCATATCAAATTAAATCTCTATAACTTAGAAAGAGTTTTGTTATGACAGAATAGAGCAATTGTGATTCTATCCCAATTAGGAAACCTAATCATATACAGATTCAAGACATACTAACAAGTTTTATGTTCGGATTGTCGACTGCAACAGAAGTAGACATATTAACAAGTTTTATGTTCGGATTGTCGACTGCAACAGAAGTTTGATATTGTCCGCTTTTGAGTCAAGTCCGCGACGAATTTGTTTTTGGGTCATTCCCTAAAGGCCTCAAATAAATTGGTGTTGGATAGGAATTAAATACACCTTCCAACTTCTCTCAAACTTCCGATATTGGATGAGTTTATACTAAACAAATTTCCCTTTCAAACCAGATCACATCGGGAATAGACAGATCAGACGCAGTCGACACGTCGAGACATTACGGGCCCGACTGGAACTTGAGTCATCATGGGCTCAACCCGACCAATCTAGAAGTATGAAACTATGGATTCAAAATAGATATAAAACGCAGTTGTGTATTGGTCTTGGAAAGATTTCACTTAAACCATCACTAACTTTGCCCTACTTTTCCATTTCACTAAATACAAACGCACTAATTAAACAACCAAGAATCCTTACGCTACCTACCAATATCGTGCATCTTCCTTCATTTCCTTCCACATTACTATAACTTCCTCGACCTTTTCTTGGGCTGTTTCGAAGCCGCCTCTGGCTCAGTCTCCCGACTGCGTTTCCCGCCAGCCGAAGGTGGTGGCACAGCCCCTCTCTTCGGTGGCCGTCCCACATTCCTCTTTCCCGGGCTGCCCTTCTCCTTCTCCTTCTCCCTCGTCTCCGTAACTCTCCTAGTGCCCGCCGGCTCCTTCTTTTCACCTCTCTTTGCACTCTCATTTTTCTTGCCAGTCACACTCTCGCTAGTCAACGGCGTGTTCTTCAATGCATCAACCAACACGCCTTTTTTTGGCGACGAGCCTTGCTTCATCCTACTCAAGAAGTTGGCTGCACCGCGTTTCTTCGAGTCCGACATCGAGTGGCTCTTCTTGCTGTCGCCCTTTACCTCCAATTGCGAGGACGACGAACCTCCTCCTTTCCCCTGCTGCTGCTTCACTGACTCAGCCGGGGAGGTTTTGCTGGCTTGATTCTTGCCATTCTTCTTAGAGTTGGCTGACGACGCTGCAGGAAATCGATCCCTTGTTCGTTTCTTGGTGATTTTAGGCTCCTCAGCATCACCAGACCATTGCTGTTCGGTGTCCTCCTCAGTCGGCTGTTTCTTCTTGTCCGTCCCTGAAGATGACGCGGTTGCCTTGGTAATCGAGCTGCGTTTCCGGCAGACGATCAAGGAGCCGGATATTCTTGGCTTCAACGTCAACGAGGGAGGAGGCGAGGCCTTGGCATCTTCTTTCTTGGGCATTGAGAGAGACTGCAAAGAAACCTGCTTCACAGATGAAGAATCAGACTTAGCGTGTTTGTGAGAGATCTCATTGGAGATGAGACGTCGGATCTCTATGGCTGCGCTCGACTCTGATGAGTTCTTGCTGAAGAACACAAGGGCGTTGTTAACGAGCAGCAAGAGATCGCGGTAGAACTTGGTGGCGGAAGCAGTGTACAAGCCTTCCGTCAATCTGGTTTCAATTGTTTCTAGATCCATGTGCTGGAGAATCAGCTTCTCATATTTTGATGTTTCCTGCCACAATGGGAAACAAGTCAGTTCCAAAAGAAGCAACTAAAATATTGTTTAACTGATGGTGGACTATATAAGCTTTAATTAGCATTGAAAGTTAAGTTAAGTGGAGAAAAGTACTCTCTTCTTCATCCTAATATGTGTCCCACTCTGACTCGACATGTGTTTCAAAAAATATAAAAAAAAGGTGAATGAAAAAATAGTGGTACGTGGATCCTCTTTTTATATAATGTGACTAGAATTGAGTTAAATGAAATATGAGAGCCTTGCCGAAAGTAATAAAAATGAAGTGAGATAATTAATAATGGACATACTAAAATGGAGTAGAAAACTGGAACACATAATGGGAGACGAAGAGTATAACTAAAATAATTTTTAATTAAAAGTAGGAGTAATAAATATTACAATCTGTCCAAATTTTACTATCAACTAAAATTAGTCTCGTTATCTACTTTCTTTTTATCTATTTTTAAAAAATTATTTTAATAAATTTCTCTAACGAGATGAGACACTAATCAAGTAATCATATTATAATTACTGTACATTTTTTTCCTCTAAAAGAGAAAAAAGAGTGAGTAATACTAATATAAGAGTAAAAATACTCATTTTTATAAATAAAATAAAGGTAGCAATGATTTGTCGGACTTGAAAATTGACTGGTCAGCCAGAAAGCAGATATAGATAATGATATATTTAGATTTATTTACGTATTCATATTTGAATAAAAAGAATAAAAATCAAATGCATGAGATTGTAGTAGTAGGCTAGGAGTATATAGTTACTCTCTTTAAGAAAAAAGAACCAATATTTAAGAAAAACGAATCCTTAAATTACGTAAAGAATTAAGCGACCAATAAATCAAATGAGGATAATTAAAATTGAATAAATTAAAATAAATAATGACCTGGCTCCGGAGGCGGCGGTCGAAGATGGAGCCGATCTTGGGCGCGCGAATCGCTTGTAGAAAGTCAAGCAACGGCTGCGATTCGGCGGCCAATTCTTTGACGCCACCAGATTGATCCTCGTGTTCACGCTCATCGCCACTGCTGCTCCCGCGCCGCACCTTATCACTCCCCTCCTCCTCCTCCTTCCTCGATCTACTTGCCGAGCTCTGCACGTCCGAGTTCTCCTTCATCGCCTCCGACTCAGCCGATCTAGCCACCGCTTCGGTCTTCACCTTCCGGTCTGGCTCCTCTATACTGTTCGAGCTCCCGTTGCACGAATCCTCCCTCACAGATTTGTCTGGTTTCATCCCCGCCGGTTCGCCGCTCGTCTCTCCGGTTCGATCGTTCCTCGCCTCCTCTCCTCCGGCTCCAGCCGGTTCCGAAGCCGACTCGCCGGCTATTAATTTCTCCGCTCCCGGATCTGTCGAGTTCGATTCATTCACCGACAGCTGATCCTTCTCCAATTCTCCGCCGGCCGCCTCCGCTTCACAATCTCTCTTCTCCTCGACATTATTTTCTAGATCCGCCTCGCGCTTCTCACTCCTGACGCGTTTTCCCCTCTCCTCCTCCATCCTTTTCATCTTCAACTCGAGTGACCTGCATAAATCTGATCAGATCAGGAAACACGAAAATCGCCTCGCCTCGTCGAAACAAAAAATTTGCCGCGACGTTGAGATCTCTCAACAATTGATTCAATCGTGTATGCGGAAATCGTAAAGGAGTACTCGATGTTGAGATCGTAACGTTGCACTTCTCGGCGGAGCTCGGCGACGCGCAATTTCCTGAGCTCGTCCAGCAACGGCGCGGATTCGTCGGCGTTGGATTTGTCATTGGTGATGACGAACCGGCGCTTTAGGTCGAGATACTTTGACCTGCAGCCGTGCGCGGTGAGGCAGAGGTTAGGGTCCGATGTCCTCTTCTGAAGTTCGGAAGATATGGAATCCCAGGCGGCGGTGCCGTGGCGGTTGACAGCGAACGCGAGGAGGAGCTCCTCCCAAGTTCCCCAGGCGGCGGGGGAAACGTGGTCGTTTGTGTCAGGCGCGAGGCCGTCCGGTTTGGTCATGAGAGATAGTGGGGTTGGTTGGGTGTGGTAGGCTACTGTGCGGTGCGTAACACAGAGTTTCAATGTCGTGTTTCTCGTACTTATATAAATTTATTTCATCATTGGAATTATGGAAAATATAGATATTTCGATTTTTTAGATAAAATAGTGTCAAAACATAATTTAAAATTGAGTTATAATATTATTTTAATTAGATAGGATTAGTTATGATTAATTATAACTCATTTAGAATTGAATTATGAGATTGAATCTAAAAAACTAAATACACTATATATTTAATCACTTAATCACTGTACACATTATGAAACATTTTATTTGGCTATCACATCTTAAGTCCATCAGTCATTTACTTGACCTCTAGCTTCAATTTTAAAAAATAGAAAAAATAGATAGAAAAAAAAATTTATACTGTAGAATATAAGTTTATGTAATTTTATAATTTTTAATTAAATATTAATGGATTGAGGTAATAAAATACTAGATTCATTACTAAAAATAACATATGAAAAGTATGGATAAACTAGTGACTATTATTGGGGACAAATGGACTATGCGCCGAATATATAGTGTTTCAACTTTCTCTCTCGTTCTGGGTATATTAATAATAATCTTGGATGTAACACTGTCAGCCTCTTTCCGCTCAATGGATTTTATCTTTTAATTTTTAGTTTTGGAGGTATGGTTGGATTTGTTTAGGGGTTGTTAATTGGGCCTTTCCATGTTCAATTTCGTGTTATTGGATTCGTCGATAATTCTAATGTTTGGGTGTTATTAATTAGTACACGGTATGTTTTAATTATTTTTTAATACGCGAATTGTCTGTGGGTTTATTATGGAGTAATAAAGATAAGATATGGCAAGATAAAAGAGAAAAATATTAAGATAAGCTTTTATATTTTGTGTTTGAATATAATTTAAAATAGAATATAAACAAGTAAGTGTGATTAAATAAATGACTTTGTCATTTTAGTTTTGTCCTATGAACTTAATCTATTTTTTATTTTTAAAAATCTTTTCACCAAAACTCCAAAAATAAAGTCACACATTGAATCAATCAAATTAAAATTGTAAAAAAAGGAATCAAAAATATTACTCCCTCTGTTTCACAGTAATAGAGGCGTTTTGTTTTGAGCTCTCGTTTTGAAAAATTGATAATAAATAATTAAAGTGGAGAAAGAATAAAGTAAGAGAGAAAATAATATAGTGAAGAGTCTTATCTATAATATTCTCTATTTTACTTTACTCTTTCTCCACTTTAACTATTCATTATTATTTTTTCAAAATGAGTGCTCAAAACGAAACGCCTCTTACTATAGAATGGAGGAAGTATTAAATTTGTCGAATCTAAATGGGTCAGGCTCAAAATTCATTACGTTTATGACCTCGATTCACAAAGACGTCGCACACACAATTGTACAAACTACAGAAGCCCAACTAATAGATATTGCAAACCCACAAAAACTGCAAATTTATGGAAACAAATGATTACAGAGATGGAACAAACTCAACATAAAAAAGTACTCCCTCCATCCCCTAAAATTCGTCACTATTTGACCCGGCATGGATTTTAAGAAATGTAATTGAAAGTGGATTGAAAAAGTTAGTGGCATGTAGGTCCTATTTTTATATATTAATTTTAAAATAAAATGTGAGGGAGAACGAGTTAGTGAAATATGGGATCTACTACCACAAATAATAAAAGTAAAAGGTGACAAATTTTTAGAGACAGACGAAAAAAGAAATAGGTGACCAATTTTCATGGAGGGAGGGAGTACTTCATATTTTCAAATGAAAGTTTAGGGACCAAACAAAAAAAGTGGAAGTATAGAATGTTCAAATAGTAAGGATATTTTATTAGACTAAACTAAAAGGTGTTAAAATAACTCCACAGCCCTACTTGTTGAATCATACACTACTGTCTCATTTTCTTCGTTCCTCAACAGGGAGCAATTATACTAAATCAAGTACTTTTGTATGTACACGTGTTTAGTTTACCTGCGTGATTGCAACCTAACTGGATAAAGACAATGATAAATTTCACTACAATGACATATCAAACTTCATCACCCATATATAAACATCTGAGCAATAAACATTGAATCCACTACAAAGTGGTACAGATACAAGAGTACAATTAACCACACTCCTGAGCAACTGATAGAAAAATGGAGAAGATTAAACCATCTAAAGCTTGGAGCATAAATGATACAAATACCAATTTCCATAGCTCCAATCAACCATCAATCTTCACTACCAGAGCTGGCGTCATCACTGCTAAAATCTTCACCGCTGTCATCTTCAATATCAAGCTGCACGTGCCGTACCTGAATAGGCTCCGGAGCTTTCACCAGACCAGGAGGAGGGCCAGGCCTCGGCTGTTCCTCGACTCTTGGTGGAAGAGGGAGAGCATCCAATTGGGGCAATGGGTCACCAGGCTTCCACCCGGGGGGTGGAGGAGGTAGCGCTGATAGATCAATAGGCAATTCCACAGGCATACCAGGTTTCCATCCCGGTGGCACAACTAGAGTAGAAGGGTTCAAGCCTTGGATTGCTGATAAGCTTGCCAGTGGGTTGCTTTCCGCAGGTGGTGCAGCAGAGGTTTCAATGAGTGCTTCGATGATTTTCTCTTTACCTTCTTCTGCTTTGGGCAACCCAATGTCCAGATCAGCGAAGTTATATAACTGTGATGCGCGCATCTGCTCATCTTGTGGCGCGGGAGGGAGTGCTCCACGGAGAGGACCTTGCCCAGCACCGAATTCTGGAGGTGCAAAGGTAGTGTAGCTAATTTTATGTGCATAGGAGAGTATATCTGATAGTTTGAGCTGAGTCTCAACTGTAGTTTTGGAGGAATTGTCTGCATCATCCACTGACTTGGTTCTTTTAGGGCGACGGTAGTCGGAATAATCATCAACAAGCATGTCAAGAACATGTTCGGTGTCCTTAAGTTTGTTAGCAAATGCAAGAAGAGAAGCATCTTTGGACCTGATGTCGCGGGTGAGCTTCTGTTTAGCATCTTGAAGATCAAGTATCTCCTGGAGTTCAGCAACGGCTTCAAAGAGCTGAGTCTGAAGGGTTGTGAATTGGGCGATGATATCTTTGGCAGAAGAGGGAACAGAGTCTGCCTGGGCAGGTGTTGAGGACTGTGCTTGTGGAGACAGGAAAGAAGGCAGGGAACCTCGAAATGCACTGATCCAATGTGGGCGATTGGGTGAGACTTCAAACAGTTTAGAAGCAAGAGATGCCATTTGAAGGAGAAGAGATTGAGCTCTGGGGAGAGGTGGTAAGAGAGGGAGCAGAGTTGATGATACACCAGGAGTTGTTAACTGATTCAGTGGCTGGTGGGACTGTTGAGTTTGTGAGTTTTGAGACGAGAATTTAGGTGGGTTGGGGTTCTGAAGAGACGGAGAGTTGGGGTTTGGCAGGCCTAACCTGGCTGGGGACTGCACAATCTGGTGGGGAATACTTTGTAGCATTTTCGAATGTTTTTCCGTTACAAGAACTCCTATAAACAAGACAACAGTAAGTGCATGTTTCTAATATGGCCAAAAGGAAGAAGATAGAAAAAATCAATATTACACAAATTAATGTTCTCTTGAACTCCATCGGAAACATTAACTCAATCATGTTATCAAACATTACCTACCAAGGAATTAAATAAACAGGATATCCAAATTCAGCATATATCAACCCCCTTCATATTCATCACATATCAAAAAAAGATGACAATTCATATTTGGCACATAAGTACTTAATAAAGAAATGCATGACAATTGTAGTTCTAAATGCAATCACATAATCTTAATTTAAGAAATCAAGTTCTAAGGTAGAATACAACCTCGTGCGTCAAAAAGGTCTCGATCAGGTATACATCCTACTCCTGCATCCTAGGGTTTAGTGTATATTACCCATCTTCCTTGGACAAGCCCTTTAATTATCTCCCTTTAGTATAAATCTTATGTCACATTCCATACAGAAGTACTTACTCATTTTAATTCTTTCGTAATACGTTTAAGTTCAAACTACATAAAAGCCTAGTACCAAAAACAATCAAATATTTAAACTACATATGTTGCTAGCAAAATTTAATTTACTTTATGAATGATGTATCATTGTAACACATGTAGAAGAAAATGAAGAACATGAAAGTATGTAGCTTTCCACATCGCATAATAGCTCCTGTTTGTACTGAATATGTATCACGTAAGAGAAGATAGAAATAATAGACATATACCAACAACCACATAGACATGTACAGAGCATAAGAAGCTTTAACATACTTTAATGAGCTTTTATTTAAGAACAATTAGCATGGGCATGGGTAACCGAACCAACGTGTCAGTTAACCGACCAAGGGAAGTTGCCGAACCAAGAAGGTTTCGGTTAGTCCACTAACCAATCGGTTCTCGGTTCTCGGTTCCTCTAATTGTAACTGAAATCCCTGCAAAAAGAAAGTTCGATCGCTTGCTGGATTACACAATCTGATTTTACTTCTCTAGAGCTCGGAATGCTACTATACAGTCTATAAAATCTGAATTCATTGCAATGTGCATCAAATAGTAATTTTTGGACATAGTATATCTTAATGGTGTGAAAATTTGGGTTAAATTTCTATGTTATGCAACCAAATAGTAGTTTTGCATCAGCATTCAACAGATTCAACACTCAACAGATTGCATCGTCTCACGTCTGAGTCGCTCTGTGTTGTTCAAATTAAAGTTGCGAGATAGAGAAAACTGGAAAAGAGAAAAGGGAAGAGACTGTACCGTTGAGGACTAGACTCCGACTATCCGACAGGACGACGCAGGCGAGGCGGTGGCGAAGAGAAAGAGAAGAGAATCAATGAAGGATTTGATCAGATTCAGAAGAGGTGAATTTAGGGATTTAGTGCGGTCTCGGGTTCTTCATATAGAAGCATTTGATTTAGGGATCAATACAGAAATAGAGTTAATCAAATTAAAATGGAGAACAAATAGTAAATTAAAAATTAATTGATTTTTTAGTTAATCGATTACAGCAACTGTTACTCCCTCCGTTCCCCGAATAAGAGTTACTAATTTTCCTTTTGGTCGATCCCCAATTAAAAGTAGCACTTTATTTTTACCATAAATGGTAAGTAGGTTCAATGTTCCACTAACTCGTTTCACTCACATTTTATTATAAAACCAATTTTCAAAAAGTGGGTCTCACATTCCACTAATTTTTTTAACCAACTTTTTTTTACATTGTTTAAAACTCGTGCCCAGTTAAAGTGTTAGTCCTAATTGGGGACGGAGGGAGTATTTGATGTAATCACGTCGCACATCCCCTAAATGTGATTATCGATTATCCATTTACTATTTACCATTGACCTTAATTGATTCAATGAACGATTAATCGATAACTATTTACCATGACTAAGCATAACATAGAAAATGACTACATATTCCTTTGTCAACTTGTTAGAAAATATAATCAATTAGGCTATGCATATGAAAGTTTTACGAGACTACAAGAAATGACACAATATTTAGTGCCCAGCTGACGAAGTAAAAAGGATTTAAAAAAAAAAAGTGATTGATATATTGTCAGTAAAAAATAAGTTTCATATTATTAAAAAAAGAAAAAAATTTCTTAATCATAAGGGACAAGCCAAATAAAAATAAATTCTTTTTTAAAAGACGGAGGTAGTACATCGTGGGCTAAAATAAAAATAATTTCTATTTAAAAGACGGAGGTAGTACATCATAGGAGTGCATCAGTACGGTATAATATAGAGTACTAAAATTATCTTATCAGATTTAGTATTGATAAAAACCATACTTTCATCTTAACAAAATTTTCTATATGACCAATTCCAATATCAATATTTTACACATTTTTGATATATTGTATAGAAATTTGGTACTCCCTTCGTCCCGGAGAAGTTGGCACACTTTCCTTTTTAGTTTGTCCCATAAAAGATGTCACATTTTCCTTTTTGGAAAAAGTTATCTCTCACATGAATATAAAAATTATATTTTCTCTCTCCATTTACATACAAAACAAAACCTCCTAAAATTCCATGTCATTTTCAAACTATGCCAACTTCTCTGGGACGGAGGGAGTAGTATATTAAAATTTTACAACATACCACCATTAGTATTATATTATAACTATATTTGATATGTAAAAATATATTTGATATTTATTATATATTCCCTTTTTACTGTATATATGGATCTCAGTATAGATATTTATATAGATAATATAGTAAATTCTGGTATATGCTAGCAACGTTACTAAAATTCATATCGTTATCTTACTGAAATTTTTTAGTAAAATATTATACTCCATTTTATCACAAATCGTGATACTTTACTGAAAATTATGGTATACCAAAAATTTAGTATTTTTGTTCGTTACGATAATTCCGATATATTTTTATTTCAATAATTTTTCCTACCCCAAATTCGAATTTCATGAAAAAGTCATAGAACTCTTTCATTAACTTTTTTAGAATTTCTTAAAGAATGTATATTTCGTACAACTTGAATGGTAATTATGCGCATAATAAAACCAGAATTACATCTTCATCCAATCCAATACACCTCACAATTCGGTTCCAGCGCATAAGCGAAATTGATATATTTAGGACTAAAATGAACTTAATCCAGTATTTATATGTTAATTAGTGTTTAAATTATTAATTAAATTAAAATCATTTGGATAGTTATTAATTAGATTAAAATCATTTGATAGTCATTCTTAAAGCCTAAAAGGTATCATCACTTTAAAGCTAATAATAGATGGCTTTTTAATTTATATGTTTATTATGCACATGAATCATCTCAAAGGGTTTACAAGAGTTAATTTTGAGTTATTTTTTGAAGAGCTTTTTGGCCCGATTAGCCGAACAGGTAAACCCAAAATCCTGAAAGGTTAGGGTTGTACTTAAATTTTAAGCCTTGAAAATGTACAACACGAATAGCCCAACAACCCGACTGGATTGGCATGATTGACTTCTCTACACGTCACAGTTGAAGAAACCTTAAGAAAAGCACACCAAAAATTGTACATCCTGATGAATAAAAAACAAGCATCTCTCTCTCTGGCTCTCTCAACACAAACGGGCAAGATAAAGCAAGCCTCTATGGGTTATTTGAATATCAAAACTAAAAATCAAGTCTTTTTAATGTCGCCCTGCTAAATAAAGCTCTCTCCTCAATGCTTTGGGGCTCTTGGAATATCAAGATCCCGGAAGACGGGGCTGTCGACTCCAACTCCCATCGCGTTAAGTCCATTGTCGACATAGACAACAGCTCCAGTGATGGCCGATGCCAGAGGAGAAGACAGAAAAGCAGCAGTGTTTCCCACCTCATCTGTCCAATTCAAACGTCAAGCATAGCATTAAATACAAGAATTAGACACCATCTCACAAGTCCTATAGCTCGCCTCCCGTTTCTAGGGACAAGGAGGATTTCAAACACATGCTATTTTCTAAAACAAAATGAGTTGCAGAAGAAAGTAACTGTTTCTAGGGACAAGGAGGATTTCAAACACATGCTATTTTCTAAAACAAAATGAGTTGCAGAAGAAAGTAACTCACCGGCAGTAAGCTCCTTCTGCAAGGGCGCGTTCTCTAATGAGTAGTTGATCATCATGTCAATAAAGCCGATGGCTTTTGCAGCCCTGCTTCCTAACGGGCCTGAAACATGTCAACGTGTAACTATTGATTGTACGAACAGACTGAGAGAGTCCCAACAATGTTACAAAATAAAAAACAGTTGCTTCAATACCTGCGGATATGGTGTTGACTCTCACGCCGTGTTTTCGCCCAGCTTCAAAAGCAAGTACCTAAAACGAAGCGTATAGTTGTCACAACATCATGGTGGTGTGAGAAGAGATGAATAAGGGAAGACTAAGAAGTCGGAGAACTAACTTGTGTGTCACTCTCAAGAGCAGCCTTTGCAGAGCTCATGCCACCACCATATCTGCAAGAAAGGAACGATGTTATACAATGAAAGGAAGTAGTTTAGACTAATATCACACTGGAGAAATCAAGGGCATCCGTACCCTGGTATTATCCTCTCGGATGCAATGTAAGTCAAAGAAATCGTGGCACCACCTGCCAACAGGTTAAAAATCAGTAACAGTAATGAAATGAGTCAAATCAATCTGCAAAAATGATGCACATACCTGGATTGATGATGGGCAGAAAATGTTTGAGAAGGGAAACAAAGGAATAGCTCGATGCAGATATGGCTGCAAGATAACCGTTTCTTGATGTTTCAAGAAGAGGCTTAGTAACCTACACGACATTTTAGGATAAACAGTAATTTCAAGCAACTAAAAAATTACTCCCTCCGTCCCCGAAAGGTATGATCATTTGGTTCGGCATGGGTTTTAATGCATAATTGGTAAAATATGAAAGAGATAGAAAGAAAAAGTTTTTAAAGTATTGTTAGTGAAGAATGGGTCCCACCTCATTAGAAATAAAGGAGTTTCCAAAATTAGAAAGGGACGGACTAAAAAGGAAATAATTCATAGTTCATATAGGAGTACTTTTCAGGGACGGAGGGAGAGTAAGTAAAAGACAGAAAATGGAGGGCAAATGAGATCATTACCTCCGGGCCGTTGGCAAGTGAATGCACAAGAATATCAATGGACCCAAAATCCTGTTTCACTGATTCAGCAACTTCCTGCAAGACAATACCGATCAAGTGGACTAATTATTTAACAACACAACGAATAGGACAAAAAAGTTCAGGTTCAGCTTCTAATGCCATTTTCTGCTTTAGGCAAGAAAGCATAAATAAAAAGGACATTCTTTATGGGGAAAATGAAGATGAAGAAAGTGCAATGGGGCTAAGACCTTCACAGTCCAATTAGAAGAGCCAGCGTAGCGCTTATTTGTTTTGATCTGCACCGTGGTAAAAATAAATTAGTAGACGTGAGAAATTCAACATGTTTAGTATCATGGATAAAATTCTTCTCACGTCTTCTGGAACATCCTCAGGAGAGTCAAAAACTGCATCCAATGGGTAGACTTTAGTAATTTCCATCAAAGAACCATCCGGCAGCCTAAAATAAAATGTCCCAAGACTGTCAATAGACAACCTTAAGGAAGATTAAGTATATTTCTCAACAGACACAAGAGGTCATTTCTTACAAGCGTGACTCATCAAACTTTCCTCGTCGTAGACTGGTCTCAAAGATATTTAGGGCCTAACATTGTTGGTGTTCATTAGTAATAAACAATAATTTCAGAAGTAAAGACGACGCTGAAACACTAAGTTCTTGTACTTACTGGAACCCATGTCCCAACAAGAATTTCAGCACCTGCAGCAGCAAGAGATTTTGCAATCGCCCATCCATACCCATTATCATCAGCTATACCGGCAATAAATGCCCTCTTACCTGCATATGATACGACGTTTGTTACTTGTTAGTGACTAACCTAATTCACTAGCCTAAATAATTCGTATTCGTATTGGAAACGAAGAGAGTCCATCAATATGAGACCCCAACATAGGGATCATGAAAAGAAACATTCGATGTAAAATAGAGATAAGGTCCAACCTCTCAGATCAATGGGCAATCCCGGCAAAGTTTGTTTATCACCTCCAGCAGCCATTGCTTTTACAGCATGCCTTTCGGACTTCGAAGCATTGCTGTGGCAGTTCTTATAGAAGGTCTGTGTGGCAGATAAAAACGTTGAACTCCTAAGCTTTGTCCAAGACGCTCCTTTGGTTTCATTGCCAAAGCATGCTATGCTCGATCTAGAACTCTGGTGGGAAGCAGAAATGCAGGGTTTTGCAACCACAAGTTGCGTGATACGAGTTGCTGCCGCAGCCATGTCCTTCTAAGTTAGAGGATGCTGAAATGGTTTTCACAGATTCAGCTTTACTTTACCTTACATTTTCCCAAAGAAGTTACATCAACATGAACATCAGCAACAAAAGCTAGCATTTTATAATTTTGAGAAATACACAATTATTTAGTCTATCAATTTCCTTATTTTCCACAAACAATATCAACATCAAAACCAAACTGAAAGTAGCCTTTTCAATGTTATCAAATTGGAAATTTGATTAGCAATACAGCCATAGCTAATTTTCGGACAGGAATAACAACATCTCAAAGCATTTTATACCCTTGAAAAAATCCCAAATCAAATTAGTCTACTAATGTCTTCACTTTCCACAAAATGAAACGAAACCTAACCCTTCAATTGAAGCTTCTTAAACAAATTAAATCCTTCATTCATGCATCGATCAATCAGTAAGACAAAAAATCCACAGATTTAACAACCAAATCACAACATACATTTCCACTAAACTCAACAAAAAACCTGTGTTCCTCAGTCAACATCCAACACTAGGCAGAAATAAAAACCCAGAGCTCACAAGAAATGGAAGAAACGAGAGATTATACACAAAAAGACAGGGAAAAGAAAAACAAACTCCGAGAAATGCAGATTACACGGTGTGAAAAGGCAGATCAAGTTTACACAGTCGAACCAACATTCTACCAGCCCAGTTTCTTATTACCTCTCTTGTAATGCTGTGGGAGAGAAAAAAATCCTTTCTTGCGCTGCGCAATGTGGTGAATGTGTTGTGCAGAGAAGGTGTATGTAAATATGACTGAGGGTTCGATGAAAACTATGCAAGTGTAGTTGAGGCTGTTGAGAAGCTTTGATAGTGCCGTTGAGTGAGCTGTTTCATTTCGGCAGATGCAGACCGCCCGAATTTACCATTTTGCCCTTGCTACAGAGAATAATACTAATTGATCAAATTAATGTTAGAATCATTATTGCGGCAAAAAATAAATTCTGAGATAACACACGTACTACCTAGTATCGCAATATAATTTCCGCGTTGTTATTAGAGCATCCGCAATGGTCGGCTAGCAACCGGCTAGCCGATTCATCGCGCTAGCCGAACCATTGCAATCGGCGAGGACGAAATTGGCGAGCGGATCGGTGTGGGCTGGCCGATCGGCCAGCGCCGATTTTTGATTTTTTTTTTATTTTTAAATCATA
Source organism: Salvia hispanica (assembly GCF_029641045.1). NCBI lineage: Eukaryota > Viridiplantae > Streptophyta > Magnoliopsida > Lamiales > Lamiaceae > Salvia > Salvia hispanica. The sequence continues at coordinate 56,888,926 of NC_142694.1, forward strand.
TATAAACGCGATTTTCGTTTCATTTTCATTTGGACCACTTGTGTTAACGAGTTTTCTCTCTCTCTAACTTTCTGTACAAGAGCATCATCGAGCGATGAGTAACGCGGGTGGTAGCGGTAGTGGTAGTGGTGGGGATCCTGAGGAGTACGAACGGAGGATGAACGAGGCTATGGATGCCTACATGAACCGCGTGATGGAGCGGTACATGCGTATGGTGGAACAGCAGGCGATACCTCGCCCTCCACGAGTTGTCCACCACCGAGCAGTGATTGATCGGGATCACGTAGCTGCACATCAGCGGCTGTACGACGACTACTTTGCAGAGAACCCGCGGTTTCCCGCCAACATGTTCCGGCGGCGTTTTAGAATGCGCAGGGAGTTGTTTATGCGCATCGTTGGCGCATTAGAGCGTCGATATCTGTGTTTCCGCTTCAGGCACGATGCGGCTGGCAGACCCGGCCATACCCCTATTCAAAAGTGCACGGCGGCAATCAGGCAGTTGGCCTACGGAGGCGCGGCAGACATGTGGGATGAGTACCTCCACATCGGTGAGTCGTCAGCCCTGAAATGTCTGAAGGAGTTCTGTGGGGGCATGATCAGCATTTACGGTGAGCAGTACCTTCGAAGCCCTACTCCCGAAGATTGTCAGAATTTGATGCAGATGCACGGGGAGAAGCATGGGTTCCCCGGGATGTTAGGCAGCATAGATTGTATGCATTAGGAGTGGAAGAACTGTCCGACTTCCTGGAAGGGGGCCTACACGACCGGCTACAAGTCAAAGAACCCCACGATAATCCTCGAGGCCGTAGCTGATTACCGGCTGTGGATCTGGCATGCGTATTTTGGGGTAGTCGGGTCGAACAACGACCTCAACGTCCTGAACTCGTCTCCCCTCTTCAACGAGAAGTGCCAGGGCGTCGGTCCAGCCGTCTCTTTTGTGGCCAACGGCAACCGGCATGATATGGGCTACTACTTGGCGGATGGGATATACCCTCGGTGGCCGGTCTTTGTGAAGACGATCCGACAAACAAGTGATGAAAAGAAGGCCTACTTTGCGCAACGACAGGAGTCGGCGCGCAAAGACGTGGAGCGCGCATTTGGTGTGCTCCAGTCTCGATGGGCGGCAATTAAGGGTCCAACGCGTTTGTGGGATGTCGGATGCGTTTCCGAGATAATGTACGCCTGCATTATCCCGCACAACATGATCGTCGAAGACGAATGCGTACAACTAACTAGTTGGGTCAGTGACGATGAAGCCGGTCCAAGCCACGGAACGGCCACCCCTAGTGTACGACAGGGGGTACCTCTCGATGAAGCCGGCCGCCTCAAGGAATTTGCCAACATGCGCCAAGTGGATGCTCATATTCAACTCCAAAAGGATATAATTGAAGAGTTGTGGGAACGGAGGATTGCACGGCGATAGTTTTTTTTCTTTATTATGCATGTAATTTTTTTTTATCTATGTAACTTTTTTAAATGCAATTAATGAATTTTCCCGTATATGTGTCGTAAATTTAATTCCGTATTTTAATCGTAATTTTAATTCCGTAAATGTAGTATATTTTGAATTGTTTTTATTGCGGCTGTCCTAAATCTGATGTGGCGGGTGGTTTTTTTAGTGTTGCTGACGTGGCAGGGGAGAGAATGGCTGGCCTATGGCTGGCCTAAGCACCATTGCGGATGCTCTTAATCAGAATTATTCCCAATAGTAGAATTATTAGGAGTTTAATTATTTTTTTTTTCCATGAGACATTAATCCGTTATTATTCGAACAATATTTGACTTCTTACTTATTTGATAATAATACTATTATATTAAATATTTATTATTGTACACTAAAATTTATAAAAAAACACAATAAATAATAAACTAAAATTATAAAAACAATCAAAATAAAACATAAATTACAATAATTGAAATATGAAATTGAAAAAGAAGAAGGATTATATGAGAAGAAAAGATGAGATTTTTTGTGTGCAAAGCTATAGCAAATATGTTGTCTATTTATAAAAATGAAAAATTATAAAATTTGATATAATTTTTAAAATTTATTAATATTATACTTTAAAATATTACTACTACCAAGGTTAAGAGAAGAGAGAGGAACTTTTTATATAATTTTCTTGCTTTTAATTACTTGATGGCTAGACGGTGGGCCAAAAGTGACCGATAAACATAGTCTTAGGATTTCTTAATTTATTTTATATTTAAAGAGAATTGATGAGCATGGTAATTAATTTCTTAATTGATGACCTTCGACCTTTTAAAATTAATTAGGGATTCTTAATTTATTTCTTTATTGAATTCTTTAACTAATTCCTTATTTAATGTATAAATGATGCATAAGTATGTTTTTAATTTTAAGTATTTGTTCTCTCTCCGTTTAAAAGAAGATGATTCATTTCTTAGATAACACGAAATTTTATGCAACCTTATTTTGTGTGCTAAGCGAAGAGTATAAAGTAAGAGAGATAGAATAAAGTACAGATAAAGACATTTATATTTCTAGTAATGAGCACGGGCGGATCTAGGGGGGCAGGAGGGGGCGGTCGCCCCCTCCATGCGACTATTTTCTCCTTATCAGGATGTAAAATTACCTTGTCCACCCCCTCCATTTGCCTCCGGCGTCGCCCCGAACAACGAAAAATAATCATGTTCGCACTAAATCAAATCAAGCTAATACTATATATTCCGTCTCCTCTGTTTCCGAATCCTGAATCCGCCACTAGTATTGAGTCATTTTTAGTTGAGACAGATAAAAAATGAAAATAAGTCATCTTCAGTGTGATAAAGAAAATAATTTTTAATGTTATAATAAGGTGGTTTCGTGCGAAATAGTTTTTTCAATTTTAAATGGATAATTTTAAAAAGTGTAAGTTATACGTTCTGACCTGAGAAGAAGCCTGAGCAGAGGACGTAGTTGTGATTTGAGATTTAAAAAGAAAAAAGAAAAAGAAAACAGAGGAAAATGATAGTGTGGGAAGAGGCCTCACTCTCTTATTGAAGAAAAAAAATTCGACAACATAAAATTCCAAAATTATAAAAAATTGAAGCCTTGTTTAATTGAGGATCTGGGCCGGACAAACAATGAGCCCATTCCATAAAAAAGGCCCATTTAAAACTTCCGTATGCACGCACGCAACTTGTAATGGGTGAATCGGAGAGCACGTGACATCGCAACGGTCATCGATTTTTCCTCATCACATAAAATGAAGTGACGCTCTGTGATTCCGTCCATCCCTTTCTCTATAGCTTCAATTAAAACCCTAGCTTCACTGTTTCAGTGGAGCTCGACAATCAATTACTGCGTTCTAATCTTTCTTCTCTTTATCCACTCTATCTCGCAATTCACCTCTCAGAACTTCACATTCTCGCGAATTAACTGAATTATTGGTTTCTGGAGCATCTTGTTTCAGTTGTTTTCGTGGTTCATTCGGTGTGATTTTGATCTCTGAGCTATGGATACTCGCAAAAGAGGCAGAGCTGAATTTGCCAACGGCGGTTTTAAGAAATCTAAGCCAGGTATTAGCGCTTGAATCTCGAAAAAAAATGTCTATTTCTCTTTTCCTACCTGGATTTTTAGATTTTTAGTATTTTTATTGTTTGGAAGAGGGGGAAATTCGTGATTTCCCGCGTGGCTGTGGAGGAAATATGTGAAGAAGGAATTTCTAGATCTGTTTAGATGTGAATGATTATTCAGTTGAGAAATCAATGAGATCTACCGGTTAAATTATTTAAAATTTGTACACATTTAATGTGGAAGATTTTAAAGCAAATTGATATTATGGATTGTATTTATTATCTCATGTAGTATGTAGTTTTAGATACTGCTCAAGTGACATACCAAAACATCAAATGAAAAATGTTAGAAAACTGAGAAAAAGTAATTAATGTCTTGCAACAGAAATGGACTCCTTATCAAGTGGTATAGGAAGCAAATTGAAGCCATGCACGAAATTTTTCAGGTTCAAATCTCAACTCACTAAATGAATATTTGAAATTCTAATATCCAACAACAGGCTGTAATGCGGTGCCGAGGGTATTTCATGTAATACTGGAAATCTTCGTAATAATGAAGATGTTGAATAATCAATTTCTTTCTTGATACAGATTTTACCATTTCACAGTAATGATATCATTATCCAGATTTGATGTGGATGGACGCTTGAGATAACTACTTAACAGTTTTTTTGCATCCATTAACTCTTTGATGAACTGTTGCTTTTTTATCTCAAATTTTGTTACTAGTTTTATGCATCACCCAATTTGATTTCTGCCTATCTAAATTCGACACATCTAGCAATTGGAAATTGGGGAAGTGCATTGATTCATTGGCTTAGTTGAGTTACTACTTCTTTAAGTATGTTGTTGCCATTTCAATCTCCACTTATTTGGTTTCTGTTGGAGATTCTGATTCAACCTGAATTATGTTCGAGGCTGTGTTGTTGTTTTATTGATTGAAATGTTTAGTTGGAAGCTATAATCTTTGGCTTTAGGATTTCGTGTTTGTGTGGCAAGAATAAATGGAAACATATGATCTGTAGAAATTAGAATCTAGAGTTTTGTGGTACTTGTGTACTGAAATTCGGGGGAACTTACCACTTGCTTGTTTGTTGATTTCTTTTGATCATGTCTTGTGCTTTTAACCTGCATATGGTAAATATGCTATCATGATGCTTCTACTATCTTCCTTTGTCTCTTAGTGCGACAAGAATATTTTCCAACGCATAACATGGAAAATTTATATAGTCTCTACTCTCTAGTGACCTACATCCTATAAGTTGATTATGATTTATATACTGTATTTGATCAAGTTCATTCAAAGGGAAATTAGGAAGAGAAGCACTTGCAAAGAAATGAAACTTAAGCAGGGCTTTCAAGACTTTATTTTATGAAATGCTTATAGCTAGCTAATTTTTCCTTTCATGTCCCTTTCCAATGATTCTTTGATTGTCTCTGTATTATGTCTTATTCTGTAATTCATCCATAAGAGATAAATTTTGGCAATCGATTTGGTAATCTGCTTGAGAAGCACAAGTATGTTAGTGGTACAGTTGATGGGAGTTCTTCCATCTAGTGTATTAGATAAATGCTAATTAAGATCCAATCTCTGTATTTCTTTTGTTTGCAGCGTTGCCGGTTGTCCCTTTGGTGAGAACTGCCACTTTCTCCACCATGTTCCTGGTGGCTACAATGCTGTTGCCCAGATGATGAACCTGGCTCCTGCTCCCACCCCACGACCAGTAGGTGGCCCCCCACTGCCTGCCCACCAGAATGGTTATGGCTCTCCGGCTGCTGTCAAAACCAAAATATGCAACAAATACAAGACTGCAGAGGGTTGCAAATTCGGCGACAAATGCAACTTTGCCCATGGGGAATGGGAGCTCGGAAAACCAATTGTGCCATCTCACTCCCATGACAATCCCCACCTTGCCGCTGGACCTATGCCCGGCAGGTTCAGTGCCCGGCCGGAGCTGCACGCTCCTGGACCCACAGCAAATTTTGGTTTAACAGCCACAACCAAAATTAGCGTAGATGCTTCCCTAGCTGGTGCTGTAATCGGGAAAGGAGGAGTGAACTCGAAGCAGATATGCAGGCAAACGGGGACCAAACTATCTATTAGAGACCACGAAGCGAATCCCAATCTCAAAAACATCGAGCTCGAGGGCACGTTCGAGCAAATCCAGCAAGCGAGTGCGATGGTGAGGGAGCTTATCGTCAGCATTGGTCCCGGCGGCGGGGCAGGTGAGCCGGGGAGAGGCGCGTTGGCGGCCTCCACTGGCAGGGGCGGAAACTTCAAGACGAAGCTCTGCGAGAACTTTGGGAAAGGGTCGTGCACCTTCGGAGATAGGTGCCATTTCGCACATGGCGAAGCAGAGCTAAGGAAAACAGGATAAGATCCCATCATTTTGTTATGTGAGGTTTGTGTTTTACTTTATTTTAGAGTAATAGAACTAATGAATTGAATCTTGTAGCAGCTACGTAGGTGATTTAAGACAAAAGTGTAGCATAAGTCGCAGGTTTTATTTTACTACTACTATAAATTAAGCTTATTATACTCCATCTTATGCTCAATTTCCTATCTACTACTCGGTTTATGATTTTTTATTAACAGTATCCTTTTTATCTTTATTTTGTATATTTGCTAGCCGGAGGTGCAGCTATAGCTACGAATTGCTATTGCGCATTGATTTAATTATATTGTGAATCAAATTATATTCAGCAAGACTTTTCGAAAAAGAATATCAAGTATACATTCCAATCTATGCAGCATTTATAATGCATGAAAATTAATCATTTTTCATGTATACAACATGTATAGCTATTTCATTCATATTTAAAAAGTGGATCAAATTTTCATACATAAGCCTTCTTGAGAACTTTATAACTTTCACTAAAAGCAGTCAAAAACTGCACATTCCAGCAATCCAAAACAAGTACTACAAAACCTCAACCACAGTCCATCCGAAAAACAAGTCGATTCTAATCTATCTCAGCCATAGCACGTTCACATTAAAACAAAGGGAAAATAGAAACCAAAGACCAAGTATAGCTTAGGAATAACATCAATGGATAAGCCCACTTTACAGCAGCATTCAACACCAATTGCCTGACTACGATCACCTCCGCACTGGTGGTGCAGAACCTCTACCTGGAGGTGCTCCTCGACCAGCAGCCTGAGCCTGCCAATGGGAATTTCAAGAATCAGGGGGATCCAAATCCGAGACTATTTACAATGAGTGAATTAAATTGGAAAGACCATGACACCCTCATCATTGCAAAAAGGTATAAATGGTATGGGTGAATTAAACAGTATTCCATTTACAAGCATAAAGAAAGTGCATACCCTAGCTCGCATTGCAACAGCACGTCCACGTCCTACTCCAAGTGATGAACCCTTGCCCTTTATAATTGGAAAGCAACAGAGGATCAGCAACATCAAGAATACAAAAGTCAACTCGAAGAAAAATATAGAGGTGCAAGAGATAGAGTACCTTGATTCTAGATTCCAAACGCTTGAACATGGGAGCGTTCTTAAGCATATCTGGGATGACCATGAACCTGTAACAATCCACAATTAGTCATCTTTAAACTTATTTGGCACAAATACATACAGGATCCACAATAGAAAATGGATCCCCACTTGACTTTGCTGCCTCTAATGAAAACATGCTCGAGTTGCGAGACCTTTCCATCCTACAATAGGTTGAACAACAGCAATTTCAGATAAGTGAAAAGAATTTAGTCACTGCAACAGCAAATATGAAAGCATCTACATACTAAGGAGATAATCACAAAAACCACCCTAGAGGTGATGAATGCGCTAGATTTTGTATTGCATTTTTAATGATATCTAAGGTTATGAAAACTGCTCGATTATTAGTAACCAGGCCCAAATTTGTTGGCATCTATAATCACACTAGTATTTGGGTATTTTGATATCCTAACATCAATCACTTGATATGTATTCAGCATGATCCATTTCTGAAGATATATTGAAAGGATTATGAACTACATCTTCATGTAGAAATTACACCTTACTGTAACAATCACATAAATCGAATTATAAATAAGCAACTTCAACTTTTTGTGAAGGAAAAAAGGTCTAACCTAATTACAGAATTGCCACTACCAGTTCACACCTAGGGTTTATAATCTAACTTGGGTTTAACAAGCGCAAGTATCAAATACACAGAATTACATGAAATAGAAAGAATAAAATTGAGAAATTAGGAGAAATTAGAGACCTTGGCAGTGTAAGTGATGTTTTCAAGTTGGCAATTCCAGTTATCCTCGCACTCGATCATACTTCCGCGGTAGAGCTCGCCGCTCTTGAGCTCCACGGTGACCACATGCCCAGACGCCTCGTGCAGCAGCTTCACCGGAATCCCTAAGCTCCGACTCATTTCTCTTCTTCTACTTTTCTAGGTATGTATCTATAAAAATTACTAACAATTATTCTTATTATTCCAACAAATTGCAGCTAAAACCCTAAGAATTCGAGACTGGTAAGGAGCGGGTGACGATGACTGAGAAGCCCAGATCTATCCGTGCGCTTATATTGGTCTGTTGAGAGAAGGGCTCACCGCTCACTTGTAAATTAATCCCTCCTATAATACTCACACTTTTTTCTTTTAAATTGAATAATTAATATAATTAAATTAATATTTTATGTATAATAAGAGTAATGCAATGTTAATCAATTCTAGTAATATCTAAACTAAATATCCTATTTCTTACTGAAAAGTGCAAATATTTTAGAACTAAGTCAAAAAGAAAAGTGGAAGTAATATGAGATGGTTAGTAAGAAATTATTGTTCGTAATAATGGTACTTACACTCCAGTGTAGGAGATGTATTAATAGTATTAGCAAAGTTCGAATTTTACTTTTTTTAGTTTTACTAAAAGTATCTATTCCATATGTTAGGAGTTTGAATAGTTTTAATTTTTTTACTTCAAATTTTAAGGAGTATTTGTCTTTTTTAAATTATATAGTAGAAGATGATCTATTCAGATATTTTAGGTGATCCTTATCAAATTGTGTAATAATAGAACATTTGTTTTATACACTATTTAGATCCTTTTGGTATGATTAAATGGAATGAAAGTATTAATGAAATAACATTTGTTTTGCATTTTCATTTTATTCTTTTATTCCATATGCCAAACAAATGAATAAATATAATAGAGATAAGATTAACATTCTATTCCATTATTATAGTCAATCTGACAAGAAAGATCTTAAATGTTTATTTTATTTACAAGGATATAAGAAAAAAACATGATTCATTTGTCCTATATTTATTGTTCACTTTTGTTATTTTTATACGTCCCTTATTTATGATCTTAATAATATTTTATTATAAAATTAAATATAAAAATGAGACTAATATTCCATTAATTTTTTTAATCCACCATTTTTACATGTGCTAAAAAGAACGTGAACAATAAATAGATGACGAAATGAAATAAATACATATCAATAATTACATATGTGCCGATTATTTATTACGCTAATTTTCATTCATATATAATTATGAGACAAACTTTAAAATTATCAGTGTTACTAGTACTTAATACTAAAGGGTCTATTCAGTTAGTACATGGTCTATTTGTTAGACTCTAGTGACAGCGGGCTCATAAATTGAGGCCTGGTTGCGATTTTTCATAGGTACAATTCGCCCCGTGTGTTATTGGGAAAAGAGGCGAAGTGCAGCCACTTGGTGCACCACTAGAGCCACACCTAGAGGGCGGTTTGGTGCGTCCCGACCTCGCATACCTCACGGTGGACCACAGGATTATTAAAATTGATTTTCTAAAAAGATTTAGTACTGAAATCAGTTTCATACAAATATACATATAGATACTTACGCCGTCCCTAATAGGTATGAACATTTGATTCAGTACAAGTTTTAACGTATAATTGATAAAGTAAGAGAGATAAATAGTATTGTAACCGTATAAGTAACGCTAGTGGAGAATGTGTTCCACATCATTAATAGTGTAGTAAATGGTTATAAGTTGTAAATAAAATGATATGTAAGATTAGAAAGTTCATACTTTTTAGAGACGGACTAATAAAAAAATAGTTCATACTTTTAGAGACGGAAGAAGTATATTCAGAATAAATATTAAATCAAAGGAGTATCTATATATATAAAAGGGAACTTCATAAAATAAGTAGTAGTACTAGTATTTTTTTAGAGCAATCCATCAAATAAATACCTTTGCTCGATTGTTATACAAATCCAACCATATTCAGTCATCAGCATAATTTGTTCCCAAATATATAACAAATCAAGAATCTAAACTCCCCTATCGTCAATAATCCTCCATTCCAAAATCTGAAGTCCAGTCACATTTTACATAGCAAGAGAGAATTAGACAAAACAAGACAAAAAAAAAAACCTCTGCTTTCACTATAAGAGCATCTCCAATGGTACATGGGCCAGTAATCGGCCAGCCACTCTCTCTCCCTGCCACGTCAGCAGCACTAAAAATCCACCTGCCACATTAGATTTAGGTCAGCCATAGGCCAGCCGCAATAAAAATAATTCAAAAAATACTACATTTACGGAATTAAAATCACAATACGAAATTAAATTTACGACATATATACGGAAAAAATTCGTTAATTTTATTTAAATAAAAAAAATACATTAACTAAAAATCAAAAAAATTACATAATAAAAAAAAATCTGGGCTTCCACACACGAGCCACCGCCCCACTATACTTCTCACTAATTTATTAAAAAAATACATTAAAAAATGTTAGTATGCCTTGAATCTGTTATAGTTTGCCGCTAGCCAAACTGGGGTCTCGCTGCCCGGTCAGCGAGTCAGGGGGTCAAGGGGGGCGACGCCCCCTTGCCATGGGAGTTTGGGGGCGCGGAGAGGCCCCCGGCCGAACGGTATGACATGTTTCTGTTTTAGTTCTTAATTTTGTATTGGGCCTAGTTGTTGTTGTCCATCGTTAGATGTTGCTCTTGTACAGAAATTTAGAGAGAGAGAAAATCGCGTTTATATAGGTTTTTTTTTTTTAAAAAAAAAAAAACGAAAATCGGCGCTGGCCGGCATTGTGGCGTGCCGATCGGCCAGCGCCGAGCGACCGGCCAACCCACGCCGAAAGTTTAGCCGATTTTCCGCTGGCCGACTCCAATGGTTCGGCTAGCCGATCGGCCAACGCGACGAATCGGCTAGCCGGTCGCTAGCCGACCATTGGAGATGCTCTAAAATTTGCCCCAATATCCCATCACAGTTGAATTAACAACAATGAATTTTCAAGCCAAGTTCTCCCAAATCATGACAAGATCAGTTAATTGTGTTTGTACAACCATATAAGAAATTCAAGAACATGCATGTCAACTGTTAGAAAATTACATATATAAAATGGACGAGATAACTCAGCTGGATCAGGAAGGTAAGTGATAGTGAGGCCGATGAGATGTGCACGCTTTTACCTACTGCTGTTTTGGTTGTCTACTCGACGCTTCACGCCCTCCTGTCGGAGCGATTCTAGCAGGGGTCGACTTTTCAGCTTTCGAGAACTGAATCAAGACCTGCATGAGGATTGTCACGATAGCCAAACAAATCGCTGAAAAGGTGATGCCTTTCCACGACGAGAAGATTGAGGACCGCTGGAAAACTTTCCATGCTCCCAAAATGAGCAGTATGGCCCAAGAACAGACCACCTGTCATTGCAAGAGACGAGAACAGGTTACAGCTGCTCGATAGAGGGTTAGAGTGTGGAATAGAATACTATCAAGTAATTACCAAAAGGGACTTCACCGGACGCCCAATGTCTTGCTGTCTTTCACCAAAGGAGCCCTCAGCTATGTGCTTGTCCAATAACTTATCCTGTTAAGAGGATAAGAATATGACATTGATCAATTTTCTCGATAAGGTGAACACACTTTAAGAAAATGGAAAATACCAAATAGCGATTTAGTAAAAGTGAAACACCTTGGCTACAAAGGCATCTTTACACCATTGAGCAACTGCTTCATCTGTTTCTGGCAAATCCTTCATCAAGTGTCGCTTGAGGTGCACATGAACCTTAATAATACCGTAATAACATAAATATTGGGAAAGCACAAAAAGCGGGTTCAATTAAAATCCACAGAAGTAGCAGCAAGCTCTGTATTCTGTAATTACTAGAAACACCATTTTGCACACTGAACCAGTAGTTGCATAAATCGGGTCAAATTTGCATAATATTTCCAACCACACATCAACAAGTTCTAGGTAATAAGATTTACAGGCTTACCACCGAAGATTGTCCTTTAAAAAGTCTGAGCATGGTTGGTTGAGGAGATGCTTTGGGAATAGCAACCGTCACATCATATATAGCAGGAACAAATGAACGCATATGACTTACTGCTGTTACAAAACCCTGAAAGACGGCCAAAATGAAACAATGCTGAACATATGGGACTTTGAGGAACAAAGACAAAAACAGCAATGAAGTCAGAAAATCTCAAGATTCCACAGCCTTTAGACTAAAAAGGCAGTATCCTCGGCTTAGTTAAATAGGAGTAATACTTCAAGTGAAGTAGCAACACACTGAAAGAAGGGGTGCTAAATTTCAGAAAGAAGCCAGAAATTAATACCAAATTCAATGTTCCATAAAGTATGGATTATCTTAACTGATGCGGTCACATCAATTTATCAGGGTATAACTTTAAGTGTATGGTTTCGTCTAAATACTTAATACTATCTGTTTCCCCAATATTTCAAACATACTTGGAAACAAGAGCTATCCGTAATACAGCAATCTTGAAAAGCAATGCTGAAATGAGAAAGTGTGCCACATTAAATTTACAAAAACGACCAAACTGGCCTATATATTTAATGAGATGCATTTTGACAAACCATGAGAACTTCTAGAAAATGTGAAGCCTCCATTTCAGGAAATATGTTAAATAACTAGAATCTCTGGAAATAACTTGGCTACAACTCCAATTAGTTAAGAACTTAAAAGAAGATCACTATAAAATTAGAAGAATTCAAGTTTCTAGGTTCTAAAATGTGAAATAAGCATGTTGGTCAGAATTAGGCTTAAGCATTGCAAAATGGAAATATAATGCATCTTAAAAGAGGGTTAAGTTGTAACCTTCGTTCGAGGAATCAATACATTCTTTGGAACTGGCAGCCCTGTTGAGATTGCGTATTCTTGAGCAGCTAAAAGTTTTGCCTGTGTGAAGCGAGTCCCCTCAACAAAAAGTGCCAGCCAAAATGGCAGAGGAAAATCCCTTAGCCGTTTAAGTCCTGACTGCAGCAAATTTTAACTACCATCAATTAGGCAATCAAGTAAGGTAGAAACAGAAGAGAAAGAAACAATACACACATAAGAAAAAAAGTAAAATGGAATATGAAAGATTGAAAACTCATTACCAAGTATTCAACCACTCAACAGTACCTTTAAGGTGCTTTCATCCTTTGCCCAGCTTCTTTCAAGAAAGAGATATTCAGAGAACCACATAGACCATCCAATGACCTGCTCAGAAAAAAATTACATTGTATCTTTGAGCAAGCCTTGTTGCACGCTCCAAAGAAAAAGTATAACAGAAAGGATACAAGGAGCAAAATAGATAAACAAGAACTTCTTAATGGACACGGCAGGGAGATGGTTTTAGTCATATTTGACTGGCCACACTTGTTGTGTGTACTTCGACCATTACAGTACTACGAAAGAGAACATAATTTATTACTCCCCCCATCCCACAAAAATATGGACTTTTGGGACGGCATGAAAATTAATGCACAATTGGTAAAGTAAGAGGGAGATAGAAAGAAAAAGTAATTATAGTATTGTTAGTGGAGAATGGGGCCCACCTTATTAGAGAGAAAGAAGTTACCAAAAATAGAAGGGGATATTTTTATGGGACATCCCAAAATGGAAAATGTCCTTATTTTTATGGGACGAGGGGACTGGGGAGTATATAATATCGGTGCAAATTCCAGCACTTCTTGGTGTAGTTTTTGGCCCTGAGTAATAAACTCCAGATATAGTGCCCGTACGACCTTCATCTCATATATTTTAGTTTTATTTATTCAAAGAAAGGCTCCCTATTTACTTGCTGTCAGTCGTTCTATAAAAAGTCTTTAGCTTTTTGCATGTAGAATCATTTCATCAATGAATAAACTTCATCAAAATAGTCTGTCATACGACTCATATACAGTCTTATTAAAAGCGGTCCCAGGCGTGGGGCTGCTCGAAGCTCTGCTGTAATTGCCCCAACCACTGTGGGGCGAGCAACATTCATGGGGCGCCGGGGCGGCTGGGGCGAGAGAGGGGTGACGATGGGGCGATTTAAAATGAGAAGGGAAGAAGATGAACAATCTCCTTAATATTTAAATAGAGACAACTTTTTAGGTAGTTTAAATGTAAGATGCAGGTTGCAGGTCTCTATAATAATTACTCTTATAGACATTCTCTTTCTCTGTCATAGGCACTTTCTTTTTAATTAATAATTCTTTTTTTTTCTCTTTCTCTCTAAGAGGGTCTCATTTACTGAATACGCACATATGCAAGCTCTCTCTCTCTCATAGACACTTTTCCATACGCTGCAGACACTTTTACTGTTAATATTATAAACAGAAAATTATACTATACGGCTTTCTTTTTGCTTTTTGCTTTTTTTTTTTCCTCTCAGGCACTTTTCCATAGGCATGCTATATACATATATATTATATGTACTTAAATAGAAAAACACATTACCCATTATATTCATTATATTAGGAGCATCCACCTATGTATCTAAAGTACTCCGATTAAAAAAATACAGTAGTATATATTCACAAAATGCAGTGGTGGATCAATACAAAATAATAGTGCAGTGTGTTATGCAAATTTTGAACTATAAATGCACCCCAATTCGTGGTGGCGGTGGGGCGCACGCCCTGTCCCCCCGGTGCACCCCGCACCACTAACAACACTGCTCATATAATGATCAGAAGACACAAAACAATATTGAAAACTAACTTCAAGTGAAAGCTATGGGATTAATGTCATAAGACGGTTATCATTAGGCACTTACAGGAAGGAGCTTTGATGATTTCTTCATAACAGCCAGAGTGCTACCAAGGCAACCTGAACGCTATCAAAAGATATCCAAATTTCGGTAACTAATAGCGCCGTAATAAAGATGACACCAAAGAACCAGATGTGATCAAACATATGTCAAAACTCTCAACCTTGCACTTTCTATGTTCAGCAATTACATATGACACAGGAATGTTTCTTGAGGGTACCAATATTCCAATAATAAAAAATGACTGTCTCAGAATCTATATATCTGATTCATGGCGCATGCACCAGAATAGGTAAAACCGTAAAAGCATCTCTAGTATGCATTATTATCTCCAACTAGGTGAAATCCTTGTTGCCACTCAATTTGAAATAGCTAGAAATTTGAGCCAAATACCAACTTCCAACAGTGTACCTGTGCTAAATTAATCTATGATTATACTTTAATTGCTGATAAGACGAAATGTATTCATTATATATGTGGATATGATGCATCAATATCAAATAAGTGGGTCCATTTTTCTGCATTACATAATCATGATATTCATTATTCAATGCGCATGGGAAAAATAGACATAGTTCTCATACTGAATTGGCAGATCCATATAATCATTGTTTAGAAGGCAGATGGCAAACCTGAGCCAAAACCCATCCAACAAGCCAATCAATGTCACTCCTGTGGTTACACATGACGAGTGCATGTTCTTTACCTGGAAATTACCAATATAACATGATATAAGTGACTCAAGTAATATCAAGGTATAAAGATTAAGTACGAAGAACTAAGTGGGCTTACCCATTAACTTGAAGGTTTCAGAATCAGTGTACAGTTCAATCTGAAACCAAATTAGTAAAGGGATGTGAGGCAGACAGGTGGTTCAAATGAAAACAAACAGTTTTAATGACCGTTCATGCATAAACACAAAAGCCTGTTAAAAGAAAATATTTTGGGCGTTGAGATTTGGGTGGTATAGTGTAGGGCTATAGGCACAAGAAACTTCCCATGTAAAGGATTAAAACTGGCTATGATCATCACTAGCATAATTTTTACCTAAGAATCTCAAGAACAACATCACATGCTCAATGAGACTACATCCAAAAAGTTAGACTCTAGAGAGCTAAATCTGTTGTTAGAGTATTGTTGGCTCAAAAGACTGTCTTCCATCGCCCCTAGCAACTACAAATTGTACTGAAGATTGTCATCAAACTAGCAAGTAAACGCAGTAACACGACAACTCAATCAATAAGTTACATCAACTGATATGCACTTCCACTGCAGATAGCAACCTATGCTGGAGCTAATAAGCTAAGTTGAGTATTACTGGTGGATTATATATCCATTTCTACAGAGGATTTTCACCTTGAGACCAGCCCACCAATCGATCAGCCACACAAGCTCGAGCCATAGTAGCTCTGCAACCTGCCGGTTTATCCTCCGGTAAGTGCTCTTCGAAATAGGCCTTATTAGCACATAGCACACTGCCTGGAAAAACAGACACTGAAAGTAATTAAAAGGGGAAACACATATACACACAGTCACACACTAAGGGAAATTTACTCAGCTTAGACCACAGTCAGCTAAAGGTTAATTTATAAAGCAAATAAAACTGCACAATCGTGGATTTGGCTATCGCTGGCTCAAAACTGCACAAATAAAACCAGCTGAAAACTGCACAAAACTCAAATTCGACTTGGCTCTCATTGGCTGAAAAGTGTGGTAAAGTACAAAATCCCAAAGAAGCAAGCCTCAATGAATCATATTGATACAAAGTTGAAACTGTGAAGCACCTGGATTAGGTTAACGGCGAGTCCAGAACAGAAGAATAGAACGCCCAACGGCAAAACAACAATAGCAGCTGGGATAGCCATACACGAGAATCAGAAGCCTCTCTCTCCGATTTGGGAGCGAAGGAAGAGGGCACAACTACCGCAATAAATATAGGGCATAAAATTGGGGGAAATGATAGATTAGAAGCTGGATTTCATTTCATCACAAAACTGTGTAAAATTAAATCGCTGATAAATGCCTTTTCGTTGGAGGGGTATTTTAATTAATTTGTAATATTTGTGCTATTCTTAATTTATTTTGTGATTATAATTAGAATAAATGTATTTTGTCAACAAAAGTATTTGATACACACTAAACCATATAACATTAAATCTTTATAATTATCCATACTGAACCATATATCGATCCATAATAAATTTGTATTATAATGATCCATATTGATTTTATATTGAATATACATAGTTATCTACGCGCAATTGTATACTGATCAATATATAGTAATATTACCTACTGTATTTTGTACTAGTATATTTTGTATGTATAAATTTTTTTCTTAATTCTAGTTTCATTTACAAAAGAAATTGACAATCTCATCACTAGACTTAGGGCCCGTTTTTTAGCCTTGATGGGAATAAGGTGGCTACGACTTGGGCCTTGATTATTTCATGGACAATAGTGTTTAGTGAAGTAATTAAACTTAAGTTTTGTAACTTAGGACTAAATTGGTCTTTTTCCACTCCCTTGTTTTATACAGCGTTTCTCTAGCTGGTTTCATATTTACTGACAAATATGCCCCTACTATTTACATGGAGAATACCAAATATGCCCATGGAAGCTCAATCGATGCGCCAACTTCCCGTTCAGATTCACTCTATAAATAACGAGACGCACCTCCTCCCGCCATCAGACCTAGAACTCCCGCGAAAAAAAGAACCCTTCATCGACATCGATTCACTCAAGTAATTTTCCTTCGCTCATTGTCGATCACGTTCTGAGTTTGTTATTTGAGTGCCATCTAATTTATTTTTTTACATATTCATGTAGATGTCAGGATCCTCTCGTACCTATGTGAGTCAGCAAGTTCCATCTGGAAGCAAAGGTTGTGTATGATATATGAGCAATTTTGTTTAATTTTATATGTGAATGAGTACTTATCTATTACAGATGTAATGTAATGCAGAGAGAACTCGTCGTGCGTGGAGCGACAAAGAGGAAATGTTCTTGATTGGGATAATGAAGGAGTTGGTAGCTACTGGCTGGAAGGCCGATAACGGCTTCAAATCTGGGTATCTGCAGAGAGCGGAAGAGGCAATGCGCCGAGAGTTTCCGGGGACTGATTTGAAGGCCAACCCTCATATCCAATCGAGAATTCACACCTGGAAGAAGAGTTTCTATGCTCTGTCAAAAATATTAGATCGAAGTGGTGTGGGATTCAATGTTCACGGTGACTATAAGATCGACGTAAGCGACGATCAATGGAGCCAAATTGTTAAGGTACTTGTAGACTCCATACATATCTCTTGAACTATATACTATCACAGTTTCGCGATTGTAACTAACATCATTAATACAGGCTACCGGGGCTGCCCATGGACTACGTACTAAGTCGTGGCCATATTACGAGGACTGGAAGTGGATCTTTGGTAAGGATAGGGCAAGTGGGATAACAGCTGAAGACATGCTTGATGCTTACAACGGACTCGATCCGATTGAGCAAGTGGCAACTAATGGAACTGGCCTCGATTACGACTTTGGTCTCCATGACTTCCTTGGAGGTGATGCAGGGCTGAACAGGGACTCCCCTCCTGTGATGAGTGACAATGGATTCTCTCGTGGGCGTGAGGCACCTCCTGTGATGACTGATAGTGGATTCTCTCGTGCGCGTGAGACACCACCAACTGAAACCTCGAGCAAGAAGCGCAAAAAGCACGATGCTTTGGAGGGACTTGTGGATGTCATTGGAAAAATGCATGAAGCCACCAATGCTCGACTTGAGTATCTGGGGACCAGGATTGGTTATGAATTCGACCTCACAAAGGCACGTAAGGATGTTTTCGAGCTTGTTGGTAATATCAATGGAATAAACCTTGCCCAAGTCTTTGATGCTTCTGACTTCATTCTGGAAAAAGTTCAGCGCTTGGACTTCTTCATGAGTCTCCCAGAGGTGGCAAGGCATGCGTATGTCCTTCGCGCATTGGAGAAGTGTTCTGCTAACTGATCGAGAATGTGTGTGGGGCAGATGACAATGAAGCTAGTGTTGGTATGGGCTATTAGGATCACTCTGTTTTTTGCTATGTAATTATAAGTATGGTGTGGGTCTAAGTTAGTATGGTTTGCTAAGCTAGTGGCTATTTTGCTAATGTAAATAGATGCATATCTATGAACCAGTATGACTATTTTGTTGGTATGGATTGCTAGGTTGATGGTTATTTTGATATCTACAAAAGCGTATGGAAGTAATGAAGGTGTGATGCTAAATAGTTTATATAACCACTACTTGTTTGATCCACAAAATTTATAAAATATTTTGATGATATTCTGTTGTAGCATAGTGTTTGTCCTCCATGAGGTCCATCCATCCACAACAATTTCAAAACTTGCCAATAACTGCGCGGCCATATTACATTAATGACATGAGACCAATTCGATTGCACATTCTCATATTACATTAATAACATGAGACCAATACATATGAAAACACTACACTATATTATCATATAGTAGTCATCGCCCATGGTCATTTTCTGTTATGACTCATTGCTAGTGCTTGATACCCCACAAAAAACAAAAAGAGCGAGACGTTAGCGTTATATGCATCATATAGCTTTTATCTATTCAAATGTTAATGGTCACATAAAACTGCACATCATCCCTATCCACCAACTGGAATGATAGTCGATCTCCTTCAACTAAGGCATTGCCTTGCATAAAGCACTTCCACCCATGTTCAACCCAAAGCTTGCCTTTGCCGGTACCTAAATGCATCTCCCAAGTGTTGTCAAAGGTGGTGAAGTAGGCGCGTTGATCTTGCATAGAGGCGGCAGGGATGTATGCATTCCAGAATTGAAGAGGCAGTTCCTAGATCATAAAAAAAAATTCATATAATGTATTCTAACAAGGAAGCTTATACGAGGAGTACAATATGGTGTTAAATTTCAATACTCACGAAGCAGCCCGCAATATTTTTCGGAGTCAGTACCAAATTGAAAGTGGGGTACACGCCTTCAGCGGGCGGCATCACCTCTGCTTCGTATTCATCCTCGGACTCTGCATCGGACTCACTTTCAGAGGGAGAGTAATCGTCAGACGATTGTATATCGGGGGAGTAGTAATCTTCGTCGCTTGGAATCTCTCCATGAGCTACACATATGGACGGGGCAAAAACTATGTTAATTCAATGAGTGGTGCTAAATTTTAAAAATATTATTATTAAAGAATGTAATTTTCAAATAATATGGCTCTAAAATATGTTAATTCATTGAACTTTACAACGAATAAACACTGAAATATGAAAAAATTCTAGCTTATATTAATATTTTAAGACTTTTCCCATAGCCAAGTCAAAATGCTAGCATTATTCTAATTAAAGATATTAGTAAATGCTTAATGCTAACAATGATAAAGCATAAGGCATTACTCCAATAAATACACGCATTACCAAATTTCTTTATTTTATTAAATACAATGTTGATACCTTTGCAGAATTTTAAATATAAGTAATATTATATCATTTTTTTCGGTTCTTCCACAAAATACACCGCCATTGTTGTTTCTATCTTAGACTTTATATTAGTTTGAACAAATCATTACCTCTTAAGTCTTTTTTCGGTGGGCAACCACTGCCAAAATCAAATCGCTTCACATGGAATGTCCTCCACCAAGCCATGTGAACATGAGCACGTCCAGATTCACGATCTCGTTGGCTTGAACAAAGCTACTCCATCCAATCCTGAAAAAGAAGCCATTTGCAACTCTCAGCAGAGTTACACCCCACACTCTCCCATTGGGCATCATAAGAACACATTGATGTGGCAGGTCAGCCCCATGCCGACCAACAAATTCAGGTGGGAGGCACTGCAGGTGAAAAAAAAATAATAGTATCATTTTGCTTCTATTTTTGACACAAGAATCGAATATATATCAAAGAATAAAACTATGAATCTTACAATTCCGTTGTTGTGGAGGCCCTCGGAGTAGCACTTGAAGAAACCTGGGAGCCTTGCATATTCACCATCATTCAGAGGGGGAGCTGCCATTATGTGATGAGTTCTATAACCATCGTAGAGCTATTTATTGATTAGGATTATAAGAGAAAGAGAAGAGGGAGCTCCACCTAAATTGCAATAAATTCTCAACTTACCCAAATCTAGTGCGGGATTACTGTAAAGTTGACTCCGAAAACGGTGCGCAATGAAGAAGTGCTCTGCAGAATGGTTGATGGGGGTAGATGGGGTAGTTCGATGTCAATCCTCTGAGATAATCAATGAAGATGAGAGATATGAGTCAGGTTTATCTTATGCTTAATTAAAGCTAACCATTAATTGCTGAGTGAGGAGTGGGTAGTTGTGTGATGTAATCTACTACACCTTTCTTTTTAAGATGAGTATTATAAAAAGGCTTGTAGGCAACTCATTCTACTCCATATATCTCTAACTTTCCGAAAATGGCTATGAACATACCTCTGCAAGATGTCTTTTTTTATCAAGGCAATTGGAATCCACGTATGGATACTCTGATGTTGTCAACTATCATACATTTTCGCGACAACGCATGCTGGGAAGGTAGTAATATACCCCCATGGGTCTTGAACGAGTGTGGGCTGGCTATACAGGGTGAGTTCGGGATCGAACTCACAATCTCTGAACTGACTGACCGGCTACGCCATCTGCAATCTCGACACCACACCTTCAAAGAGGTGGTACACACTACAGGGGCATCTTGGATTCAACGTCAAAACTTTGTCGCTGCAGCTGATTGTGTGTGGGATGAAATATTGAAGGTAATAACTGCTTCTACTACATTGTATGGCATATAACTCATTTCATATAACTTATATTTATTTTGTAGAAGAACACCTTTGCTGCGGCATACTATCACAGAGACGAGCCTGAATTCAATCTCCTAGCTTCTTTATTTGCTCTTGATGATGTAAAGCTTGAAGATGTGCAGCTTGATGACACTCCTACAGTCATTGTAATTTCCGACTCAAGCGGAGGTGGAAACCCCATCCCAGTGAAATGTGTGACGCCGTCAGAAGATGAAGATGAGGTCAACTCTCCGGCTATTGGGGCAGAGTCCAAAGTCCGACGTAAGCTATTTGTCCATGATGAAAGCTCAACTGATTGTCAATCGTCAACTGTGAAGGACCAGTGTCATGTGGTTCCACTTATGGGTGCCGGATTCCAGTCAAAAATGAAAAATAAACCACCACGTCCCACTCAGCCGACTTGCCCACACGTGCTGAATGGTTCCCCTTTTGCGAGTTCATGTGCCTCGTGTAGCCCTCTCCCTGCCAGCCGACGTACTGCTCCGTAGGAAGTTGTCTAGATTATGCTTGCAAGTATCTACAAGTGCTTTGTTTATAGTAGGCTAACCTTTATCTTATATTAGATATTTGATGCCCATCGTCTCCCCTTTTTGTTTTTTGAATGTGTTCTGGGAGGCTTTTTGTTTTGAAGATGTAAAGTGGTGTGTTTTATCAAACACATCAACTGATATTTAAATGGGCTTTAATATTCAAAATATATTATAACTATTTTGGGTTGATGAAGGTGTATATGAAACTACACTATATCAGTCTGTGTTGGAGCAAAATATATACTCATTCACACAAATTCATATGCATAGGGTAGAGTTTTAGTAACATAGAGTGCTCATGATTCATAATCCTTGTTCATACATTCAAAAACATCCCATACATATTACATAGTGTTAGGAAGAGTTGAACCACTTCAACTTGACTCAAAAGGTGAAACTTCTGCTTGTCTTCGTTGATGATGCATCAGAGCGGAGCACCGGTGTACTGAAATTTGCATAGTTCATATTAGGTGCTTGCTAAGGCCAAAACTGACCACAACACAAGTAATCAAACATAAGAATTTTGTCATAAAAAAACATACCACATTCCACATCGATTGTGCTAAGGCATCTCGATGAGTATTCCACTCTGTTGTAGGCTCAACTGTGTCAACAAACTCATTTTCAACAGCCTCGGCTTCTAAATCATTGTCAATATGACCTCCATCCATTGCCAATTCGATTGGATCGGATAACATTGCGCCTCGCACATAGTTGTGAAGTAGAAAGCAAGCCATAATAAGCCTAATCTGCACCTTCCCCGGGTAAAAGGCTGCACTCCTCAAGATTCCCCAACGCATTTTAAGTACAGCGAACGCACGCTCGATGACATTTCGTGCACGCGTGTGTCTCATATTGAAAATTTCGCGTGGACTCTGAGGAGCCTCAGTAGCGGGCCCCCATTCTTTTAGATGGTAGCGGACACCTTTGAAGGGAGTTAGGAAACCATCACTATTTGCATAACCATTGTCGCATAGATAGTAATTACCTGCAATCGAATAATCAACTTTGATCAATAGTAATAGATAGCTGAGAATCAAGTATAACGGTTCCTAAATCACACCTCGAGGAACCTTCAATCCATTGGGGCGATTCACAGCATCGCGGAGGACCCGAGCATCCCCTGAAGATCCCTCCCAACCCGGTAGCACATACACGAACTTCATATCCCGGTCACAAACGGCTAAGGTGTTGGTGCAAATTTGACCTTTTCGTGAACGATACCGAGGTTTATCAGTCTGGGGCACGTGTAAGCTGATATAAGTCCCATCTAGAGCTCCAAGGCACCCCTGCATCAATAACAAATTTGTTTAAAAGCTAGAACTACATTATATTGAACCTCTTTGGGCTGTAAAAGCTAACACCTTGAACCACTTCCATCTGTTGTCGGTGCAATCATCTGTTATCGGTTCCGGTATAGCAAGCAGAGAGGCTTGCAACCTAATCACAGCTCGTAGGACACGATGAACATAGCGAGAAACCGTGTATCCAGAACGCAGGAAATCAAATTTGACAACGCGATTCTTTTTATGGTGTGCCAAGATAGATAGAAACAACGCGACCTGCTCCTCAACCTTCACAAACCTGCCGTCTGTTAGATCACCAGTTTGTCTGAATATGCGACATAGCCTTCCGAAAGCGTTCCGATCCATACGCAAGTTTTCTAAACATGCCACATCGGATACATTGACCAAGCGATTAATATGCCTCACTTGGTCTGGTATCCTTTTGATACGACCATAAATAGCTCGTACAGATCTTTGGTTCAGCCTCCGACGGTTCTGTTGTAGATATATGAGAATCATTGCAATAACATCAAGTTGATGGCTATGCATAACCTCCTCCATCAGTTGAATTACAAGTGCCGTCGTCGAAACTGGAGATGCCATTATCGAAGAACAGGGAAATCTACAAAAGACACCGCTACTGCTTATTTTGCAATTCACAACCACGATAATACATATGATGTAAAAGTCACTGATTTTGGCTTTGCCTAAAATGTGTATGCATATCTTCTACAATTCACTAGTAAATAATTCATATTCACAAAATGAAACACAGCGAAACAAGTGAGCTGCAAGAATCGTTCAAAATCTAATTTGCAAAAAGTTCACCGATCTAGAACCCACGGAAGAAAAAATTGAAGGGGCGATCTGAAAGACCACACAATCAACCATAAATAATTCATATTAACAAAATGAAACACGGCGAGACAAGTGAGCTACAAGAATCGTTCAAAATCAAATTTGCAAAAACTGCACCGATCTCGAACCGATGGAAGAAGCAAGTCCAGATTCGATCTGAAAGGCCACATAATCAAATGTTTCAATTGTATAAAACTTACCTCCACAAAATGAAATCCTTTCGCAAAGTTTGGAGCGCTGCAATGAGGTGTCGAGGGTAGATGAGGAAGATGAATTATAGTCCTTCCACACTCCCCCAAATTGGAAAATAAACCCACAAGATTTTCTGGATTGTTTAACAATGGAATTCTACCTAAAACAGTAAAAAAGGACGGGTCGAAGACCCAAATCCCGGGTCGAATGGAAAAACGATCAATGGTACAAAACAGAGAGAAAAAGGTGGACTACTTTCATTTTCTTGTATTATCAAGGCTAAAAAACTGGCCCTTATAATACAATAGATTGGTAGTGTTTTCAGGAGTTATGAATCACTTGACACGAATCACTTGACACTACGTCTTCACTTAATGTTGTTAACAAGCAAACACAAATAGCGGGGTAAGAGGAAAAAATGCCTCAATCCCATTTCCAGCCCACAACCCCCCAAAAAAATCAAATTAAATTTAAAAAAATGCATGTAAATATTGATTAAAAAACATAAAACATAATTAACTCACGTCAATATAAGGATCAATTGTCTTGAGAAAGGCAACCCCATTTGCAAAACCAGCAACAATAAGCTAAAATGGCATGAACTCAGTACTCTTTGTTTTGATAACTTTAAACTGCATCATAAGTCACTATCATCAATTTGACTTAATTTTTAAAGTAAAATAATAACTTGAAGGTGATAACTATTTATCAGATTGAAAAGAGGGAAGCATACATAATAATCCCAAAAAGATTGCAGATGATTCCGACAAACATAGAGCTTTTCTCAATAGTATGGATAGCAAGAATAGTGACGCCAACAAGCTCGGCGAAAATGCATGTGAATATAATCAATTATTCAAGTTAAATATTGGAGTAATTAATTATTTAATTAGATGATGAAACTAATGATAAAAACAATTGAACAATTAAGTGGTTACCCGGTAATTGTTATTGGAAGAGCTTATGAAGAAAATAGAGAGGAAAATGATCTCCACGAATAGACCGAATGAATATATTGTGATAACGAGAGTGCTGTATGGAGGCTAAGTAGCATGCAATTCATCATGGCTGCTAAGTATGGATATGGTGGGAATTCTTTGGTGCTCTTTTTATTGCGTATTCTCGCAAAGATTGGTCTGCAATTTTCAAGATATGAGACAAAGTGATAGATAGAATGATAATGCAATAATAACTACTCCATCTTTAGGCTGTTAAATTTCCTAATCTTATATCAACACAAATAATGTCAACACAATGTCTCATTTATTGGTTGACAATTTTATAAATGAGCTCACATTTGTGTAGAGTACATTTTTACAAACAAGCTAACATTCGTATATTTAATCCCGATTTGACATTTTTATGAGAAAAGTTGACATTCATATGTTTTAATCTCGATGGTCCATTCTCTAGATTAAATAATTCATTTTAGGTATTGTTCCACTAAAATAGTGGTAATGACTATATATATATATAGGAAATAGAGATAGAAGAGTGTGCTAAACCGGTGAGACGAAGAATAACCCAGAAAGGATGTTACCTATAAAGAAATTTGATTACAATAATTAATCAGCAAATGATGGGCATTTTAAGTAAATAAAATAAAATTGGGTTGTTCTGGACATGGGGGCACAAAGCTATAACGAGTTATATGCACTAGACATGAACGACGACAAGCTCACAATGCATAATCATGTAAACAAATGAAAACTATATCATAAATTTATTACTACAACTCTATGCCATGCAGTCCCATCATAGTTTAAGGAACTCAATTATGTTAACTAAAAAAATAGCAACTATTTCTTTATTCATTTGAGTATTGTATCAAATTTATTTCCTTCTTAGTTTTTTCAGTCAACCATTCAGCCATATTGTTGGGTCTTTTTTAGATTATATTTATGCTTCCAGCCTCCAGGCCTATTAGGTTTAATTTTTGCGAAAACATAGTACTCCATAAAACACAAAATAATCAATAGTGCCACATAAAAATAAAAAGAAAGGCAGAATATAGGTAAAAAAACAATCAAAAGGCAATAGACAACTTAAAAAGTGAAATATGTGAAATATACTGCATAATGGAATCTATAAATATATAAAAGGGGAGTTTTGGAGATATTTATAAAATTGTCATTATGAATATTATAGTAAAATAAAATAAAATAAAGACTTCATAATCATAAATCATTAGTAATTATATGTAATTGCTATGTAGTTGGTTTATTGGAGTAGTGAAGTACATGAAATCTTCCTATAAGTATTTTCTTTCATGTAATGTTGACGAAAAAGAAGAAACTACATTGAATGTAGTGCAATCGATTTGGTAGCTCAATATCATTCGGGCGAGAAGGTTAGGTTTTTGCCTCTTTGTCGATGTAAAATTATTTCCAGTTCATTCTCCGAGTTTGATAGTTATCGACAGTTGATGGAAGTGCTCATGCTTTGATTACTTTCCTCATTGTTTTCCTCTTCTTTGCTCTTCTTTGGTGAGCAGCCTCAAGATCACACATTAATGAGGATGAATTTCTTATGCACATTTCTCTGACTTGGTGTCTCCATAAATAAATTGGAATAGATTGTTTGGTATATGGACATGGAAAATTTCTAAAAAAACCAATTCTTTCTTTCTTGATATGTGTATGGGGGCTCCGGGGAGAGAGCGGGTAGGGAAAAAGGAGATAATAAGCTGAGGCGGCGATTGACGACTACAGATGGAGATTTTTTTACCGGTAGATAAGAAAAAGTATGAGAAGTGATTTATTCCGATGGATAAGAGCATCTCCAAGGGCAATTGAAAACATATTTTCCGGTATGGTTAAGGCTTCAATAATAAATATTTGTTGAAATTGCAATATACAATGTATAGTTGATTTTAATTTGAAATTCTTACATGTAGTGGAGGTATATTGGCTGATGGAGAAGATGGTGCCAATGTAGGACAAGGAAAGTGCTGGAGACGACCGGTGAAGATCAAGGGTACTGGAGATAGGTGGAGTCGGCCAGAGGAGGTTGGGGAAAAAGATAAGATTGAGGTGTATTGAATGAGAAGAGAAGTCGGAGGTGGACATTTTAAGCCTAAATTGTTTATTAGTAATGGACTTTCCAATTAGTTGGTCCAATTATTTATAAGTGAAAAGTTTACACATTATTTTTTTATGAAACATAATAGATGTAACAAGCGCTTGAGGATTTATATGATAGGATTTATATGATGTATTGGATTAATGTAATAAATTTACTTGTTTAATTTAATAAATTATATTTTTGAATTTGATGAAATACGAATGTAGTTTATATTTTATTTATTTATTTAATATATAGTTCGTTATTGTAATTTTTCTATGATGATTACATATTGTATATTAGGAGTACTAATTTCATATCGAGGGTGTTTTAGTATTGAATTGCACTATGCATTGCTAAAATGGAATATCTTTTTGTAGTAAGTAGGTAGTAGTATATATCAAAATATTTATGTTTAATATGCGTCTTTGTTGTTTTAATATTACTATAATTTTAAATATTATAATCATGCTCTGAACTTAAACTCTGCATAATTGGGTTTAAAATTTTACTTATATTACTCTAAATCGAAATTATAATTATAATTGTGATTTAGTTTATTATATTTTTATTTTATTTTCACACTTATTATTATTATTATTATTATTATTATTATTATTATTATTATTATTATTATTATTATTATTATTATTATTATTATTATTATTATTATACCGACATTTCTATTTAGTTAGATTGTTTAGTATCAAACATATAAATTCTAAATTACAAAAATATAATAATATATATTTTAAAAAAATTTATTTGATGGGGGAGATACTAGTATATATAATCATTAACTTGTAAAAATGTGATACTAGAAAACTCGAATGGAGTATTAACAAAAACTAAAGGGTCCAACTATTTTTTCTGAAACAGGCAATCAAAATACTGCAAGAGATATACTCCCTCCGTCCCATAAAGATTGTCTCAGTTCATTTTTTACACTCGTTTTGCAAAAATAATAATAAATAGATAAAGTTGAAAGAGAGTAAAATAAGAGAAAGAATAACGTAGGTAAGACTATTCTCTACATTATTCTTTCTTTTACTTTACTCACTCTCTACTTTAACTATTTATTATTATTTTTGTAAAACGAGTGTGAAAAAGGAAATGGGACAATCTTTCTGGGACGGAGGGAGTATAATAATAATAATAATAATAATAATAATAATAATAATAATAATAATAATAATAATAATAAAAGAATTAATAAAATAATAGAAATTCTGAAAATTACATTATTGACTCGGAGAGACTGCTTCCTTATTTACAATCATCTCATATTTTAACTAAAACCAATATCTAACTATTTTTTATTTATAAAATTGAGAAAAAGGATTTAAATTAATCCAAAAATAAATAAAATTTATTCATAAAACCTAAATAAAATGGTTTTGGATACCATTAGAATATCAGAATAAATAAGATACTTATACTTCCTCTTCCTCCGTCTGCACACTTCCATTTCTGCACTCATTTTATAAATAATAATAAATAGTTAAGTGGAGAAATTCTCTACATTATTCTCTTTCTTACTTTACCATTTCTCACTTTTACTATTTATTACTCCCTCCATCCCATAAAAGTTGAGACAAAACTTTTAGGTACGAAGAGTAAGAATTTATATTAAAGAAATAGGAGAGATGAAAAAAGTAGGAATAGAGAGAGTAAAGTAAATGATGGAATAAAGTAAGAGTGATTGGATGTTTTGTCTTTTGTTAAAAAAGGAAATGACTCAATTTTTATGGGACGAACTAAAAAAGAATACGACTCAACTTTTATGGGACGGAGGGAGTATCATTTTTATAAAATGAGTGCAGAAACGGAAGTGTGACTCTTATGGGATGGGAGGGAGTATATTACTATATTTTACTGAAAAGAAGAATATCTAGCAACAGGGAAGAAGAATCACATGGTAGTGGAAGACTATATCTGCAATTCACTTCCTCTCTAACCCTCGCTCCTCTCTCCTTCCCCTCCACCATGACCATGAATCTCTCCTCCTCCACCTCCTTATCTTCCGCCACGCGGATGTGGAACGCTACGCTCTACGGCGGGTCCCACCCCCATCCCCAATTCACTCTCTCGCTTCCCACCCACAAGCTGCACAAGGCGATCATCTGCTCCGCCGCTGCGAAGAGCGTCTCTGCCGTGATTGACCAAGGACTCGGTGAGTCTCGATTGGAATTGACCCGAATTGCAGATCTCAGTCACGTCTCCGGCGTGCTAGGCTGCCAATGGGGGGACGAGGGCAAAGGAAAGCTCGTTGATATTCTCGCTCAGCACTTCGACATCGTTGCTCGCTGTCAGGTCTGTAGTTGTGCGCGCATTTTACTTTTAGGTTCAATTTTGCTCCGCTTTTCTAGTTTTTTCTTCGAATTTAGGGCTTTTCGGTATGTGGAGTTAGTTTCGTTTGTTCCTGTATTGATTATTGCTATTTTCGCTACTTGGAATTGTAATTTTGTTTGTCTCTCACCAGCTAACAAAAAATAATGTTTGATTGCTGCATTGATTTGATTGTAATTTTATGCGAATGTAGTGTATCTCACCGTTTACATATGTAGTTGATGATTACATATTAGTAAATGAAATCAGAGGAAAATGCAAAAGCTGTGTTTTTGATAATATGCTAATAATTTAGTCCAGTGGAGTTAAGTTTGGCTACCTTATAGTTCGTGCTTCTGGTTTAGAGTTTCCTTTTATGTCAAGTTTTTGGTTTCTCATGGAAAATTATGCGAATTAAATAGTTGTTCTGTGTGAGGAAACGCGTCGTTGATATAGTGATCAGCTGCATATTACTATTTAGCATGTTATGCAAATGCATTAAAAGGTCTATTTACGATTTTAGGTGCACAATAGGACTACTCGACAGTGTCTTTCCATTTATTGCAGATGATATATAATGTTGGCGTAGTTTTTATTTGAATATATAGTGTTTTGAGTCGCATTAAAAGAAGATTGTGGTTTCATTTTTGTGACCTGCTTTTTCTTAATTCTTCAACGCTATTTACTGTTAGGGTGGAGCTAATGCCGGCCACACAATTTACAATTCAGAGGGCAAAAAGTTTGCACTTCATCTCGTTCCCTCTGGAATTCTTAATGAAGAAACAGTCTGTGTGATTGGTAATGGAGTTGTGGTGCATCTGCCAGGGTTCTTTAAGGAAGTGGATGGGCTTGAAGCCAATGGAGTCTCTTGCAAAGGAAGAATACTTGTGTCTGACCGTGCTCACCTGCTGTTTGATTTTCATCAAGTTGTGGACGGGCTTAGGGAAGCCGAACTTGCTAAGTCATTTATTGGCACCACCAGGAGAGGCATTGGCCCTTGCTATTCAAGCAAGGTTATTCGGAATGGCTTAAGAGTAAGTGACTTGAGGCATATGGATACATTTCCTCAGAAGCTAGATATTCTATTATCTGACGCTGCTTCAAGATTCAAGGGTTTTTACTATACCCCTGAAATGCTCAGGGAACAAGTTGAACAATATAAGAGGTTTGCTGAGAGGTTGGAACCTTACATTACTGATACTGTGCATTTCATGAACGATGCCATATCTCGGAAACAGAAGATTTTGGTAGAAGGTGGTCAGGCAACCATGCTGGATATAGATTTTGGAACTTACCCTTTCGTAACTTCTTCTAGTCCATCTGCTGGAGGAATCTGCACCGGTCTCGGTATTGCTCCTAGAGTCCTTGGTGATCTTATAGGCGTGGTAAGCTTTTCTCGTATGAATTTGTCATAATTGTAGAATTACCTTGTTCATGTTCAGTATTTGTACTCTGAATCGCTGTATGAATTCTGTTTGACAATGGTGCAGGTGAAAGCATACACAACACGAGTTGGATCAGGTCCTTTCCCAACAGAAATACTGGGTAAAGGCGGCGATCTTCTTAGGTTTGCTGGACAGGAGTTTGGCACCACTACTGGCCGCCCTCGTCGTTGTGGCTGGCTGGACATAGTTGCACTGAAATATTGTTCTCAGATAAATGGGTTTTCGTCTCTGAACCTCACCAAACTCGATGTATTGTCTGATCTACCCGAAATCCAGTTGGGTATTTCTTACAAGCTACCTGATGGCTCAATAGTCAATTCATTCCCCGGAGATCTTCGTCTTCTGGAGCAGATCCAAGTAAGCCCTCATCTTATTATCTTCGGAATAAGTCACGCTTCTAGAGACATTTTTACTTCTCTCTCATATTACTACTTTTGTATTTCCCTTTTCTTAGTCGGTAATTTCCTCACCTTGGTTGTCTCTTTCTAGGTCGAATACGAGGTTATGCCTGGCTGGCAGGTCGATATTTCTTCCATCAGAGAGTACTCGCAGCTACCAAAGGCAGCTCGTGACTACGTAGAGAGGATAGAAGAGCTCGTAGGTGTACCCGTTCACTACATAGGCGTCGGACCAGGCCGGGATGCCCTCATATACAAGTAAAGTCTTTTCCTTGTGAAGAGTAATCTCTCCCTTGGAAATTTCTGCCACCCTGATTGAGGGCTGATTCTCTGAGTTGTTTCATAAAAATCTTAAAAATGTTTGATTTGCTGACGTGAAATTTGTGTAGATTTCTCCTCAAATTTGTAGTTTGTATCGTCACATCCTAAGCTCCGTAATTAAAGACAGTTTTCAATCAGCCTTTGATTGGAAATTAATTAGAAATCAACATAAAGATGCAAATTTGTAAAATATTGACTTATGTCCAAGAGACCAAGAACTTCCAATGTACTTACTATGGTAAAAAATAAAAAATGTTACCTAGCTAATATTTGTCTCATACTATAAAAATATAATGTTGAGTCTCGATTATTGATTTGACATGTAGCCAATTGTAAAATTGGCTCATTTTGACCAATTAGAACGAATGGAATTACGAAAAATATTGAAACCATTTGCTTGCAAAATGACCAAAAATTTCAATGCTGAATATATTTTTATAATTTATCAGTATGGGTTAGGCCCCATGGTTTAAAATTACCTTATTTTCTAAAATCAATTATTTCATGAGACGTTGTTTTACCTTTGTAGATCTCAGTAATCAATAAGGGTGAGGCTTACATAGAGTGATTATCCATAAATCACTCGATCTTCCAAGCTATATTAACAAAAATTAATAAATAAATTTTGCTAATTTACTAAAATATAATGAGAACTAACTAAAGTAATTGGTATTTTTAGGGCTCGTTTGATAAGAAAGATGAGATATAACAAGATTTGTTAAATAAGATAAGAAATGCGGGCTTCGTGTCAAGATAAGCTCAGATGAAGGTTTTTTCGTTTGTTGTTTGGTAGGCAAGAAATTATCTTGATTTTGTATTGATAAATCATAATAAATGAGGTAGAAATGCTATGCGACCAAATTTGTGAGATACATATCTTTGTATTTTAAGGAAAAATTTGCAGGCTCGGATGGGCCATAGAGAAAACCACGGGCTGACATAATAGGTTAACTATGATATCAAACATTTAGAAATAGTCATATAAGTATCTATATCTAGGCATTACTAACTTATCAAACGGGCCATCCAATCTTTTTCGAACTTTGATGATTATTTTATGTACTAGTAACTTATATGCGTGACTATGATCAATTTTACCCCGTTTTATTAAATTTATTCAAGTTTTTTCTATTTATAAATTTTATCCTAAGTTTTTGAACTTACATCAATTTTATCAACCTGACTTGTTTCTAAAAGTTAAAAATTAAAGTGATGTATTCATAGCATAATGCATTACTTTTTCTTTTGAACAAAATAAACTGAAGTTTTCAACAGAAATCACAGGATCCGCGCTGAATCTCATTCGGATCATGATTTCGGTAAAGATCTCATCTTTTAATCATTTTGTAGTGTTTACCTGTGCTGGGCGGTCATGACGGTTTCTGACAGAAAAACCCAGATGAAAATTTTGGGTTTATGCCGGTTGATTTTGATCCTTATTTTTGGAGCTGTTTTCTTGCTGTTATTGTTTAGGGCCAATACAATTGCAGATTTAATCACCATATATTCAGCTAATGAGAGTTTAGGATGGAATTGTAACCATAGTTTCAATTCTAGCAAGAATTCGAAGCTTCCTCGGCAGAATGAGTTGTCTATTTCACTACAGAAGCGTAATCAGATGTTGCCTAGGAACTCAGATTTATACCCTAAGTTAGTTCACAATCACATAGTCATTGTGTTGTATGTGCATAACCGGCCTCAATATCTTCGTGTAGCCGTAGACAGCCTGTCGAAAGTCGAGGGGATTGGTGAGACTCTCCTCGTTGTTAGCCATGATGGTTACTTTGATGAGATGAACAAGGTTGTGGAGGGCATCATGTTTTGCCAAGTGAAACAGATCTTTGCCCCTTTTTCGCCTCATGTGTTCCCCGAGGGATTCCCGGGTGTTTCATCGAGTGATTGTAGGGATAAGGACGATGCAGTGGCGAAGAAATGCGTGGGGACCCCGGATCAGTATGGATACCATAGGTTGCCTAAGATAGTGTCGTTGAAGCATCACTGGTGGTGGATGATGAACACGGTGTGGGATGGTTTAGAGGAAACGAGGCAGCATTCGGGGCATATCCTTTTCATAGAGGAGGATCACTTCATTTTTCCCAATGCATACCGCAACTTGCAGCTTCTTGTGAAGCTGAAGCCTAAGACGTGCCCAGATTGCTATGCTGCGAATCTGGCTCCGTCTGAGGTGAAGTCGAAGGGGGAAGGGTGGGGGAGTTTAATAGCCGAGAGGATGGGGAACGTGGGTTACTCTTTTAACAGGACAGTGTGGCGGATGATTCATAGGAAGGCTGTGGAGTTTTGCTCGTTTGATGATTATAACTGGGATATTACAATGTGGGCTACTGTTTATCCTTCGTTTGGGAGCCCTGTCTACTCGTTGAGGGCACCTAGGACGAGCGCTGTTCACTTTGGGAAATGCGGTTTGCATCAAGGTCAGAGCGATAATGCGGCCTGTATTGATAATGGTGTATTGAGTTTTGATGTCGAAGAAACTGATACAGTTGCTAATATCAAATTGGATTGGGGGCTGCATGTGTACAAGCATCAACCCAGCTATCAACCCGGGTTTAGAGGATGGGGAGGCTGGGGAGATAGAAGGGACCGTCAACTATGTTTGGAATTCGCCAAACTGTATTGGACTTCAAAGGGCGTTATGGTGTGATTGGCTGTCGTTTCCTCCACAACCGGCTACATTTGAACCTTAACACGATGCTGTATTCTTTATGGAATCGATGAGGATTCCATACTCTTCTCGAGCATATCGTTTGAATGCTCCTATATTTGCAAGAGATGGCAAGAGCAGAGATGAGCTCTCTCATGTAAGTAACTTAATTCTACATGCCAAGTGTGTTTTGAATAAAACTTTTATCTTTTGCAATATTTGTTGTATTGTTTGTAATGCTCTAATTTTAATCAAGCAACATGCAAATTTTGAATCCTATTTTTTCATACTAAAAAGCAAGAGAAAACACTAATCCATTTTTTGCAAATCACAAATGGTTAATCTAAAAATGGTATGCATCCTATCTTTGGCTTCCAAACTATCATAGAAAAAAATCAGATTAAGAATTTCAAACATCCAAATTCCAGAAAACAATGATCACCTCATCCTTGACCCCATAATTCACAAAAAATTGCTATCTTTGATCACACATAGGCTCAGTCTCACACCATTATTTGGGCTATAAGCCCTCAAATATTTTGTAATCTATGATTATCAATTTTTCTAATTTGAAATAGTTATTGAATTATTCAATGGAAAAGGTGAAAAAGTGGGAGCGAGACAAATGTTTTTCAAGATTGTGGTTTTGAAGGTTTGATCTCTATTTCAGCTGGCATAGTTATATCAATTTCCCATCCAATATTTATCTATGTGTATGTGCAGATTAAATTGATTTACTTTCTTGTTTTGAATTACTCAGATGCTATTTGAATCTTGAATTTCCGAATCCTAATCCTAATCCTAATCCATAACAGTTTTATGGTGAGCATTGAGAATTAATTCTGATTAATTTCTTGTGATTTGATGATGTACATTGTCTCAATTTTATTGGATTTATATGAAAAACTGCAGATTTAAGGAGGAATAAAATGGGGGTTACATTAATGGAGTTTGGGAATCATATGAGGAAAGGTGTGATGTATCCAATTAGAGGGTGTTTGCATCATCCATTTCTTGTGTTTATTGTGTGTGGGATGATATTCATTTCAAGGGCATTTCCTTTAATGACGCCCTTGTTGCTTTCGGTCTCTCCGGTTGTAGTCTGCGTGGCCGTGTTGCTCGGAACCCTATTGTATTATGGGCAGAAGAGCATACACGAGACTGAGAAAGAAATGAAGTCCAAATACGAGGGCGTAAATCACAAATTTATCAATGATAATAATGCTAGTGTTGTTGAGAAGGATGAGAAGCATTTTATTGAGAAATGTGGTGAGAGTGTTGAGAGGAAGTTGAGCGTGGATTCGAGTTTGTTAGGGCGTAACCTAGGTGAGATTCGTGTAGGCGGAGACGGATTGAGTAAGGGGGTTAGTGTAGGCGTAGATGGATCAAGTGAGATTGAGTCGGAGAGTAGCGAGAGTGGGGAGGAGAGCGAGGGGTTCGGCGATCATCGGGTTCACACGGGGAAGGGTGAGGGGTCGAGTGAGGAGAAGGAGAGGGAGGGAGAGGGGACTGGTGATGGTGATGGGGAAGTGATGGCTGATCACTATGCTATAATCTCTAAAGTGATGGGTGAGCTACTAGAATCAGAGTCGGACCACGAGAAATCTGAGGGGGATTCGTGCGATTCCGAGGGAGGGAACGTAGAGGATCACCGCGAGGATGACGAAGAAGGAGAGGGAAAAGGTTCGGCCTCGGGGTCCGAGAGCTTGTCTCCGGATGATGCCTCGATCGATGGCACAATACCAACGAGGCTCCACGAGCTCCACCCCTTTTTGGACGAGGACGCTCCGCAGCCTGCTCAGATGTCTCATGCCAAGTCCGAGACGTCCCTAAACGAGCGATCTCCGGGATCAAGCATCAGCAGCATTGAGTCGGCTGATGAGACTGATGTTCAAGAATCGGAGGCTGTAGATGATGAAGACGATGATGACAACACAGAGGATCACACCAAGTCTGTCATCACTTGGACAGAGGAGGATCAGAAGAATCTGATGGAAGTTGGAAATTCGGAAATCGAAAGGAATCAACGGCTGGAGAGGATTTTAACGAGGAGAAGGAATCGGAGCATGATCCCGGAGATAAACTTTATGGAGTTAGAAAACTCCGATTTTCAGTTCCAAGTCGCTCCTATTTCCACAGCAAGACGGAATCCGTTTGATCTGCCTGAGGACTCAGTCCCCGGCTCGGCTCCTTCAGTTTTATCACAACGAAGCAAGAATCCTTTCGAGTTACCGGATGACTTGATTGAAGAGGATCTGAAAGAAATGGGGGACGAGTCTCGAGTAGAGATTAAGCCTTCACTAACTCGAAAACCCTTCCTTAGAAGGCGCGACAATTTCTCTGCAATGCCCTCGATCTTTTCCCCGAATAGGCTAGAGAGGCGTCCGGTGAAGATAAGGCCCTTCTTCGTTGCAGAAAGGGCGATTGCAGATGAGGCGGGCTACTCACCGTATAAACGGCAAGCAAGCAGGAAGAGCTCTAGTTCGGAGGAAACAGAATCGGTTGGGTCGGTCGAGTATATTGAAGACGAGGCAGAAGAAGATCCGGAATATGATCATGAACCGGATGATGATCATGAGAGTGCTGATATGAGGGGGGCAGTGGACGATGTTCCGAACAGGTGGCCTGTGTACGACACCGACACCGACACAGGCCCAACTGCCGCGGCTCGACTGGAAGTAGGGCATTCAGATGATGAAGGAATGCAGGTAACTGATACATTAATGCCCTTTTTCTTGTAATGTCTACTTCTCATTTTAACCAATGACTAAACAATGTAGTTAGATAGCTCTACACTAGAGCTACTACTGTAGAATTTATCATCCACTTCAACTTGTTATGATATCATTAATAGTTTAATATGTAGGAAATTGACAATCATGAGAAAAATCAGAACAATTGAAAGTTTGGTGTTATAATTTTTAGTCCAGGGTATAAAACATACCTATAATCTGAATGAAAGTTCGTGTATTTAGAAGCAATTAGCCATTGACTAATAAATCTGAGCTCGGTAATGCAGGTGCGAGATACTCAGTCTGCTCATTAAGAAATACGCGTTGACATCTATGGATTCATGAGGGGCGAGCGTACAGGCAAAATACAAGATTAATCTCTAGGCAAGGAGTTGAGGATAAACGAACAACGCAGCATTGCTGCTGAAAACTGTTGTGAGAAAGGCTAAAAGACAGAATGATTTTGGCTTGATTTCTTGAGTTTTCATATTGTATTTGTACGCAGTTGTTCGAATGCATGTTAAGAATTAGAATGCGCTGTCGAGTCGTTTGAAATGGTAATAGTCTCGCCTACGTGTGGCGTGGTATTTTCTACTTTGTGCGCCGTTGGCGCATACATGAAAATGCACGTAATACGCACAGAGTGTATTTTATTATGCAATATATAATTAAAGTAAATATAATTGGATCGAATTCGATATATTTTGAAAATAGGAGATGTGATCGACATGGCCCTTGTCTGCAACTGATGATGATCTACTGTTGTCTGAAGTGAATTGGAAGGTTCGAGAGATCGGAGAGTGTGACTGCTGAGAGTTATGGGCAGAAGGGTGGAGAATTCTTGGTTGAATCCGAGGAAGGAAGCTTGAAAAGATGGGAGGCAAAGTGATTTCAAAGATCCCTCGAATGGGAAATCATCAAGAGTGTTGTTAGTGAAGAATCTGTTCTGGTAAGATAGAGATGAAGATAAAAAGCAGCAGCATCAGTGGTTAAACTCTCTTCCATTTTTGGAATGTAGGGATTATCTTCGAACAAATTTATCGAAACGCGCGCTCACACACAGAGGCGAAAGTAAAGTTGGAGAGAAATGTGCCGTGCGATATGGCTTTATTATTGTTGTTATGTGCGGGTGTCGTGCGCTTGAGGAATAAAACATGAAATTCAAATAGGATAAAAAATATTTACAATGAAAGGATCATCTATGCAAAGTTGGAAAAAAAAAGGAATTGGAAGAGCATGTTTTTCTGTTTTTCAATTTGAGAATGTAAAAAAAGTACCTAATTGTTGGTATATGTTTTCTAGTAGTACTATTTATATATTTACTGAAAATAACTATTTTCCACTTTTGTCACAAATTTTGGATTCTTTATTTTCAATAAGGTTACAAAAAAGAATGAAATAGTAACGTTTTTTCGTATATTAAAAACTAAATTCAAAATGCCAAAACTTGGGGTTGAAAATGAAGGAAGCATGAACTTATGGATAAACCAATCACCAAAAACAAAATTCCAAAAAAAATAAAAAAATCAGAATGCTTCTCTATGGTGGCGCAAGATGCTCAATGAAATGCCCGAGAAAAGCTCCCATCTTCCATCACCACATCACCGCAGGAAACACCATAGCCGTCTCAATCGTGGCCGCCACCGCGGCGCTGGTATTGTCTGCAGGCGCCATTGAGGTGGCGGCGCCAGCAGAAGAGACGCTTTCCAACGTGCCGCAGACGCTGTCAAGTGTCTGCGGCCCCGATCAAAAGGATTGCAAAAAAAGATATAAGATACAAAAGCCCAAATCGAAGAAAGCGGAGGCTTGCACGAATAAGTGCACCTCCACTTGCATTCGAGGCGGTTTAGGGTCCCCCGGAGAAGGCCCCTTAAATATCCGGAGGTATGACTTATATGCATTATGTACACTTACTATAGTTTTGATATAAATAAATGTGATTTTCAATATGTGCAGACCACTGGTTGTTTTCAAGGATGGTTTTCGAAGTCGAAAATATTGGTAAGCCTCTACTAAATTCATCTCAATTTAATTACTCCTTCCATTTATTTTAACACTATATATTTCATTCACTAAAAATTACTAGTATGCATGTTTTTCTCTACACTCTACTAGTAGTATAATTTGACTCCCTCATTTTATTTAATGCTTCTATGATTTTGTACAGTTTGTCAGAATGCTCTGACATTTGTAACTTGATTGGAGATGGAGATGATGGCCCCTGATTCATTCATTTTCTTTTATTTTCAAGAATACAATTGTTCAAAACTAGATCAATCAGTGTTTTATTTTTTACCCATGTAAATCCATATATGTAAATTGAGCTTATGTATTCAAAGATATCACGTACAAGAATATTCTAAAGACTAATTATGAAGTCACTTAATTCTTAATAACTCTGTATAATTTGAACTGATGTAATGGTAAAACTGAAAACATCCTAGTAATAAGTGAAAAAAATGCTCAATCATTAATCCTCTAGCAATCATAAAAAGCAAACACTCCTAATTAATAGTACTAATTTTTTAATGACAGTTCTAGTGGTAGCAAGGATATTATTCATATTGTATTCCTTCCATATCAAACCACACATTTTTCTCTTTGCTTGACGATACCAAATTCTTATCGACTTAGAACATATGCTTTCATTATTACCAATTTGCTATGCATCAAAT
The DNA here is from genome assembly GCF_029641045.1 of Salvia hispanica. Taxonomy (NCBI): domain Eukaryota; kingdom Viridiplantae; phylum Streptophyta; class Magnoliopsida; order Lamiales; family Lamiaceae; genus Salvia; species Salvia hispanica. Next base: position 56,928,782 of record NC_142694.1, read on the forward strand.
ACTTGCGTTTCCGATTCAAATACTACTTTATCATAATAGAATATAATAATATCTACTATGCTTTCTCAATCCAGATACCTTATAGACGCCTACAGATACTATTACCAATACTTATATCAAATTAATTAGTGAAATTTATTGTTTTAAAATGAATATTAAACCTTATATTTATACTATTATTTATGTTTAATATATTTTGCTTAATAATATAGTAATTCATAAATTTTGGTAGTACTCATTTTGAAAAAATCAAACTTTAGTAACCAATTCGATTAAGAAGGACCCAGCCAATAATTGATCACATAACAATGCCACATAAAATTAGTCTTGTCTCATGAGTTTTTTCCGCCTACGAATTAATCTTTGTTCAATTACGAAGACTTAGCCAAATAATCGATCGAATAACAATGCCACGTGTCACGTGAAACTAGTCCGGTCCGATGAGTTTTTTCGCCTACAAATTAGTCTCTGATAGTCTCGAACAATTTGCATTATGAATCTCTGATGCTTCAAAAGAGAGACAGAAAATCTAATAATAATGCTTGCAAAATCCAGTTAGATTGGCTACAAAGGTGGTCCTATTTTCCCTGTATATTGATGGCAAGCATGTGCTATTATTGCTATATAAAATGCACAGAATCACATACAACATGTGGTTTGTGCACAGACAACAAGCACCTGTCTATTCACTTTTATTTCAAGAATCCATCCCATGCAAAATTGACTCTACTTACACACACTAGTTGGCTCTGCACATGAAGATTCCATAGTAGCCTATCATCATGCAGGCTAACAAGGTCTGAGGTTTAAGTCCATCGTGATGTAATTTTCAAATTTACCTAAATCCCGAAGATCGTTACCAAAGATGAGAAGAAAGTGCATGTCGAAGGAAAGTTCGAATTTTCTATCATATCCCAACAACAGGGGGAATCAATATTCGTGTTTCTCCACGCGAGAATCCAACATATGAATCATGAAATCACGGGGGGTGAAAATAGTTTGTTAGCTATTTGCGTACGCTTGTTTATAAAGCCGTACGCCCTTAAACTACTAGGTAAGTTTGTGGATGAAAGTAAGGTAAATGAAATATCTTTAGAATAGAGAGGTTGATGTTAGCTTTCCACTTTGAAGCCATTACTGCCGGTCGTGGATGGCCCAGCCGCGTAGAAGTTCAGACCCCTTGTCCTGCCAGGCGCGCCACCCTTGATTGACGATAAATCCAGCACAGACATGCTGCTAGCCGGTTTCTCTTGGTGCGAAGTATTGCAGTTTATGAGGATCTTCTGGTCGATTTTTGAGACGGTGTGTTCCACAGGCACGTGGACCATCTCTGGAGCTGAAAAACGAGCGTACTGATTTCAATATTACGAGCAATAGATTTCAATTTTTGATGGAATTAAAAACTCGCCTGAGATATTGGTAGCTTTGGCACTCCCATCACTGAGCCCTAATAATTTCTGCAAGATTTGTGAGATTCAGTTTCAGAATTATGTTGAAAATTTGAACAAACATATACAGAGAAATAATAAGATTTCAATCACTTTGAGATTCTCGTAGCACGTCTCCAGATCATCATTAATTAAGGTATGATCGAAGAGCCCGGGCGAGGTTCCCTGATCAATCTCTGCCTTAGCATTCCGTAGACGTTTTTGGATCTGCTCTTCTGTCTCAGTCCCCCTTTATAATAAAACACGAACTTCATGTCAATAACACGACAATTGAGCATAGAAAGGTAACAAGACTTGTCTACCTAGCACGAAGGCGTTTCTCAAGCTCCTCAAACGAAGGAGGGCAGATAAAGATAAATATGGCCTCGAGAGAGCTATCCCTTACTGATCTAGCCCCTTGAACATCAATGTCAAGAATGCATCTCTACACAAAATCATGAATCATACATTCAAATTTGAACTAAATGCTCATCATTTCTCATCAATGAAACAACAATTTGATACCTTTCCTTGGTCGGTAACCACCTCAACCGACTCTACACTCGTCCCATAGAGGTTCCCGTGAACCGCTGCAAACTCTAAGAATTTGCCATCCTGTATATCTTTCTCCATCACAGCACGTTCAGTGAAATGATAGTGGACGCCATTCTGCTCGTTGCTTCTTGGAGCTCGGGTGGTGTGGCTCACTGAGAACCCGAACATCGTTGGGAAGTCCTCCATCAGTTTGGCAATAAGGGTGCCTTTACCAACCCCCGAAGGACCACTTATGACAACGGGTATTCGAGCCTCGCCCACCACACCTTTACTCCAAGCAACCACTTCACAACCTAGTCTAGCTCTCTGCTCTCTCACAAACACAGTGTTAACCTAAAAAAAGTCGAATAAGAGGCATCAAAAACTAGACACAACATGTATACATACACTAAACATCATCAGCTTCTCACAAGTGATGCAATAAAAGGGAGACAGACCTCAAGAAACCAAAAGCAATCATCTGAGGTCGAGTTACCCTTAACGACCAAAATCCGATCTTCATCCAAAACTATAGCCGAGTGACCCTTTGACAGCGTAGGTCTCGTCCCAAACACAGTTGGGATCACCCTACAACACAATTCAAGATTCAAAGCTATGTCACAGTGTTCAAATTCAAGATAACTGCACCAACATCAGAATCCTCAAGAGACCATTACCATTCGCTGGTGGATTTCTCGAAAATCCGAACTCCAATGGAGGAATCAGATCCATTTCCCATGGCACCAATGACAAACTGAATAAAAATCAAGCAAAGAATAAAAGGACCATCACCAAACAAGGACACTTGAAGCATAGCATTTCATTCAAGATAGGGAATCATCATACTGTTCTATTGCAGCCCATGTTGATGATTGTTTCGCAGCCCTTAGATTTCAAGAGAAGACCATTTGAAAAATCATCAGAAATGAAAGCTGGAGCTTCCCCCTGATCATACATAACACACACATAATTAAGCCCATTTTCACAAAATCAAATTATCCCCAAATTGTTAAATCATGAATATGAACTCTCACCATTGATAAAGGCAATCCAACCAATCAACAGATAATCTGTTGCAAGAGAAAACATAAGAAGACATGAGTACATCCACTGCTCACAGCTCTCATGCTCACCAAAATGCATAAAACCTCATCACACACACACATATATATACACGATTGATTAAACTGAAAAAGGACAAAAAATACTAAATCAAAGTCTCAAATAACAGAAGCCCGAATTGCCAGCCACATAATTTGAGCAATCAAAACAATATCTCATCACATTCAGCTACAAAACCTCAAGTGAAAATACATAGCTCAAAGAAATTGCAGAAAATCATTTTTTTGCCAGAAAAAAAAAACATTGAAAATTAAAATTTGCCACCTCAAATCCACCCGAAAAGCACTGGATCAGAAGTGGTAATGCAATGAGGCGTCGAAGCTTCTATTGTATTTCAATCTCTTTTTTCCTTTCCCAATTGATTTATAGGGTCAATCAAAGACGTGATTTTTAAGGCAGGGGAGACTTGGGATTGAGAAAGTTTGTAGAGGTTGCAAGAAATTTTGAGAGGGACTCCCATTTTGGAAAGCAAATGCTATTCCTATTTGTAATAATAATGAAGAGTGGCATAGAGAGGTGGATTTGCAGTCGTATTCACAGCAATTTGAGGGCGATCTAACTCTTCTCTATCTAGATTCATTCTCTTTCTAGAATTCCTCCCTCTCTTTTCTTGCTTTTTTATTCTTTTTTTCGACAAGTTGGCTAGAAACGACGGCTTCCTCTGTAGAAAGTAATAAACATTGCATAAAATCAGAAATATTTACTGTATTTTATTTTGGAGTTTAGACTATCTTCGATTAGATGTTAGTACTACCAATTTATTTTATTGTTAGTGAAAAATGAAAAATATTGAAAATGTCTGTTACTCTTTACTATATTACACAAATGTTACTATTTATCAATCCTAAAGCTTTAGGATTTGAATCTCGAACCAAAGTATTACCAAATCTACACTGATCTGTAGACTTTTTGTAACTATCTTTGTTTGTTTCGTTACAAAACGCCTTTGTAAAACATTTGATTGAATAAAAAACACTATAATTTGATTGGGTCGAATAGATTTGATTGTAGGACGAAAAACATTTTCTATATTTTCCATGAAAAAATGTAGATTGTAGGACAAAAAACACTGTCTATTTTCTATGAGAAATTGAAATAATTTCTCAAATATAAGAATATACTCCCTCTGTATTAAAAAAATAGAAATATTTGAAACGACACGGATTTTAAAACACAATTGATAAAGTAAATGAGAATAATTGGTAAAGTAAGAGAGATGAAAGGAAAAATGAGTAAAGTAAAAAAGACGAAGAGAAAAAGTAGCGAAAGTGGAGCTAGTGAATTGTGCGATCATGTTCTAAAATATAAAGATTCTAAAATTTATTTCTATTTTAAGGGAAGGATCCAAAATGGAAATAGTTGTTATTTTCATAAAATGGAGGGAGTATTAGTTAAGGCTACAAATCGAACCTTTCTAAAGTTTAGGTTATAAATTGTAACTCTTTCACTCATTATTAATGGGCAGCCTAAGGGCACCCGCATCGCTGTCTCGATGCGGGTTCGGTCTCGTCTCGGCGAGACGAGACCGCATCGAGACAGTGATGCGGCACTCCCGTCCCGTCGCGTCTTGTAGCCCTTCTTGGAGATGAAGCTGGTGAGCTCTGGCGCGAGGCCCGTGAGTGGACGTCATCGTGCTGACGCAATAAATAATTTTTTTTTAAAAGCGATTTTCTGGAAAAAAAATTAAAAAATAAATTTTTAAATGGTAAAAAAAATTATTTTTTTTCCCTTTTTTATTTTATAAATACTCCCATTACCTCTTTCATTTTACACACAAACACACATCTCTCATCTTTTTTTCTTCTCATCACTAACATATCATCTCTCTTTCCTCTCCAATTTTTTGCAGAAATGTCCGGTGACGGAAGCTTCGACAGCGAGGGCGGCTTCGACTTGAAACCCGGTGCACCGCCACCGCCTTCGGGGGATGATTCGCCGGCGGAGTAGTTTTTATAATTTAAGTGTGCAGTTTTTAATTTCTAGTATTTTAAATTATGTCTTTTTTATTTTTTTAAAAAATTTTAATTATGTGTTTTTTTAGGATTTTAAATTGTAATTTTCTTTTATTTCATGAAGTGTGTTTTTATTAATTGAATTGGTTGAAAATAAAAATAAAAAATGAAATTGAATGAATAGTTAAGAGATGAGATGATTAAGAGATGGAGGGTTGTTGTCTCTTAGAGCATCAGCAGCGGCGGACGTCCGCCGGGCGTCTGACCGGCGTGCCCGACGTCCATCGCGGACGTCCGCCATTACGCGTGAAGACGAACGACGCGGATGTCCTTTGCGGACACGGGAGATCCGCGGCATCCCCGGGACGTCCGTCGCGACGGCGGGTGGACGTCCGCCATTGTGGCAAATCGACAGATGTCCCGACACGATTCTTTTTTTTTATAAACTCTATATATACTGCTCGTTGCAAACTCTAAATATATGGCTCGTTACAAACTCTGGATATACGACTCGTTGCAAACTCTATATATACGATTTTTTAAAAAACTCTAATGCATGTATTATCGTTGAAAATGAAGGCCTAAAACAAAAATCATATCATATCGTTGAAAATGAAGACCACCGTTGGCTAGCGGCAAACTATATAGATTCAACGCATATGTATGCTTTTAAAAAAAATAAAATCGTTGCATTTTCTTCGTATTTGTGCCGAAATTTTAATACCATATATTGTTTATTAATTTCGTAAATTGTTTAATTTGGTGAATTTGTGAATTTTTTTTATTGCGGGAAGTCCGCGCGGGAAGGCTATGGGATGTCCGTTACTGTTCAGTAGGAAGTCCTTATGACGTGGCAGTGCTGAGAAGGCTATGAGAGGTCCTTATGACGTAGCAGGAGGTGTTTTTGGGAAGTTCGTCAGAAAGGCTTTGAGAAGTTCATCTCCACTGGGGATGCTCTTAGTTAAAAGATGGGGTAAAAAGTGCAATGGGGCCTAAATTGAGACAGTAATGTGGATGACCTAAATTGTTATTCTTAATTATCATTATTTTAAAGAATTTATATTTCCTGATTGGCGCCAATAAGTGCGGTCAAAGAAAAGTGGCATGCATATGACCGTAAAGCAAGGGTTGGCCCACTTTAACTGGACAAACTATTGCCGATTACACATTGACTTAGTCCATGTGAAGTGACATCCTCTTTTAAATAAAAAATTAGATTAAATAAACTACTTATAGAAATATCTTAACCTGCATTCTCAAGATACCTCAAAAGTGATTGGTATCTCTAACTATAAGTTCTCTTTGGTAATTTAATTAGATTTTGTAGCCGATTGTAAATCTAACACCTTGCAGAAAGGAGTTTTTCTTTTGAAAAAGAAATCATGGAAAGTCGAGGAATAAATACGACGTAATATGCACTCCATTGACTTTGGTTGACTAATAAATTATGAAATGAATACAAGTGGCATAGAGATTAGGTACGATTGGAGATATTTTTTTAAATTAGCAATGGTATTTAATGTTGCAGGATGGTAGGAAAGGATCTAGAAAGTTTAAGATAAAAAACAAATAGTCCTATTTGTGGTAGCTTGGCCCGTTTGACATATATTTGGTCTGTCCAATTAAATTCAAATAAACACATAGAATTAAAATAATAATAAAAAAAATAGAAAAAAAATAATTATAGTATTATTAATGAAAAATGAGGTTTATTTTATTAGAGAGAAGGAAGTTATCAAAGTAGAAAAGAATATTTTTATTGGACTTTTCAATATGAAAAATATTTTTATTTTTATGGGAACGGATGGATGGAGTGAAATAATTTTACAACAAATAGTTTTTGTTCATATATCATGTATAATTTGAATGCAACTTAGACTAGTTTATTAACAAAGAAGTAGAAATTGAAAGACGGCAACAAAACTTAAATCTTAGAATTGTGTACTAGTGGAAATTTTAAGATGAATTGGAGGTTAATGTATATCTAATTCGATAATGATTACTCTGAAGTAGTACTACTACTAATAAAGTGTCGGCTCGAAACTTCTAAGAAGGTGAGGTGAGGTGAGGTGAGGTCAACAATATATATCAGTCACATTAATTCATTGAATTGAGACACAATTTTATCCTTATTTTGTGCTCGAGTCCAACTGGTTATGTGATTTCAATTATCACATCCCAAATTCATATTGCCCATCATAAGATTATGGATATAGTCCAAATAATGACAATTATAGAAAACACAAACTATATACATGAACTGAGAACATCTCCATATGGAGTACATTTTATCATTTAAAGATCTTACAAATTTTATTCATTGAGGTATTTTAAAGATCACGTATCGATAAAAGTTCATGTCCACTGTTCCCTCTGTTCTACAAGAGTATGCATTCACTTTTAGTTAGACACGAGTTTTAATGCACAACTGATAAAGTAAGAGAAAAAAAATAGAAAAAAAATAAAAATAAAATAGGAATATTATTAGTGGAGAATTTGTATCACCTTAGTAAGGAAAAAGTTTCCAAATATAGAAAATGTATACTCTTGTGAAAAGACTAAATGAAAGAATGCATATTTCTATGGGACACAAATATTGGGTTAGGGCTCCCAACTTGTGGAAAAAAGACCCATATATTATTGATTCATTTATTTACTTAAATAGGACAATGGGAACTTATAAATACCTACCAAGAGTGTAGGAGCCGCCACAATTGAGAGAAGAGAGAGAGAAAAACGTGTAGAAGGGAAAAAATGGGAAAATAGTGTTCTCCAAGTTTCTGCACTGCGCATTCTCGAGTTTTGTCTTGATCGGAGGTTCAAACGTTGTCCCATCAACTGAAATTTTATCTAGAGGTACAAGACTCGTGGTTCTTCATTCTGACAGAAGGAATTTAAATTTCAACGGTTAGATCTTTAGTTACAAATTTCTGAACGTGACTGTAGTTTCTTAAGATGTTTATTTCATCTATTTTGAAGTATTGATTATCTAGTGCCTTTGTTATGTTGTTAAGGATTAGAAATCATTGTAAACTTCTTGGTTGTATTCTCTCCTTGGTGATAGTGGATTTGGTACACCAGTGGGTCTCGCGGTTTTTATCTCTTCACATTGAAGAGAGTTTTCCACGTAAAATCTTGGTGTTGATATTTTCATTATCGTTTCTCATTATCATATTATTGATTTGTCCACATTAGGTGCTATTATATTGTGCTCCTATCATATTCTTGCAATTGGGGAGGTTTATTTATCCGTTACGCCTCATAATTAGGTCATTCCTCCCAACAACAAAGTGTATTTTACTAAGCGAAAATTATTTAATACTAATTCGTTGGAAATAAGACAAAGTAGACCTCAGCTTGCTGATCACATCAAGAGAATTCGGACGGTAATTCCAGATATGTTGATATTTTTAATGTTCATAGGTCTCATATTCTCAATTCTTATGTTTTTCCAAATAATAAATGGAATGAAAGACTATCAGAAAATGTAATCGTACAAAATGGCCCCTTGAACGAACGGTGAACATCGATGGTCATCGCCTTTTCTACCGACGATGTGGCATCTGACTACACCAGTAAAATAAGTATTCCTTCCGTCCGCTAATAAGAGTTTCGTTTTTTCATTTTAGTCCGTCCGCGAATAAGAGTCCCGGTTCACTCCATAAATGGTAATAGGGTCTCACCTTCCACTAACTCATTCCACTCACATTTCATTTAAAACTAATATATACAACTATACAAGTGAGACCCCTATTCCACTAACTTTTTTCCACCCACTTTTCTTAAAATTTCTTAAAACTTATGCTGCCCATGAATGGGACTCCTAATGACCGACGGAGGGAGTAATCTTTAAAACCTTGTATTGAGTATGAGAAAGGAATGTAATAAAGATAGGAACGAAATGACAATTCTTTGGCATTTTCATTCCAAACTCTCCTTTATTCCTTTGCATTCTAAGGATTTCATTCCATTATACCATGAAAGGGATAAAAACCAAGTCACAGAAAAAATTGACATCAAACCATGCTTCGGAAAGTAGAACACAAGTCACTTGAATTGAGAACGTTCACAATATGAATCCCCACCTACCAAACCCTTGTTCTTCGCTGCCTCCTCCCTCTTTCGTTGTGTGTGGCTGTCCCCCTTCCATCCTTGCGGCTGTGAACTTCTCTCCGGCGGTTTCGCGGCCGGCCAGACCGTCCTCGGCCTCCCCTCCATCGTTGGAGAGGAGAGGTTTTGTTGCTTAGCATCTCTCCTTCAGGCGATTCCTCTACCCAAAACGGCGGTGGAATCGTGAGCGGCTAAGGTGGTTTCTTCCCAGATTTGAAGCCCTTCCTTGCGCCATAGTTGCAGCTCTTTCTCAGAGATCCCTCGCAGGAACAGCCCGGGATTCAGATTGAGGAAGGCCGGCTGCTTTGTGGTTGAAGCAAAGAAGGCTGATTTTCGAAGAAGTTCATCTAGTTAAGTTCTCTTCTTCTCCCTTCTCTCTCCCTTGGCTGGTTTGTTTTTTGTGTGGGAGTTGTTGTTTTTCTTTTGTTTGCGGGTGTTCTTTGGGTTTTTTTTTTCCCGCTGTCCTCGTGCTTTTTGCTGCTGGAGTTCGTCGCTTTTGCAGGAAATTGGCGGTGTATCTCCTGTTTCCTCTCGGTTTTCCGGCTAACTCTAAACGAAGCTCTTGCTGGATTGGCGCTGCCTTGCTGGAATCAAGGAGTCACAAGTCTCACCAGCCATCTTGAGAATTGAAAAGTCTCTTGCCTTACCAACCATTTCGTGTATCGAACAACCCTTCGCGCCATCCCTAGAATCTCATTTATTATTTCCTAGTCCCAAGTTTTCAAATTTGAATTTGGCGGCTAGTGGGGGTTGGTGAGTTGGAATCAAGGAGTCACAAGTCACAAGTCTCACCAACCATCTTGAGAATCGGGTTTGGGCTTCGGGTCTGGACTGGGCCTTCATTCCGAACTGGGTTCGGGCTGTGTGGGCCTTGGGCCGGGTCAATCTCTCAAAGTTGGGCTCCGGGTTTGGGCCGGATCTAGGGTTTGCTCCGAGTTGGGCCTGTTGGGTTTGGGTTTTGGGTCTGGGCCGGGTCTTTATCTTGATTCGGGTCTGGGCGGGCCTTGGGCCAGGTCAAATAGTTAAAGTTGGGTTCGGGTTTGGGCCGGATCTTGTGTTTGCTCTGGGTCGGGCCTGTCGGGTTTGGGCTTAGGGTCTGGGCCGGGTCTTTAATTTGATCCGGGTCTGGGCCGTTGGGTTCGGGCTTGGAGGTCTTTGGGCCGGGTTTTTCTTGGCAGAGTTGGGCTTTGGGTTTGGGCCAGATCTTGGGCTTGTTGCTGGGCCAATCCTACACCCCAGGTTGCTCTTTCTACCTTTGTCTTTTCTTTATTTTCTAACATGTCTTGTGTAGGCTTGAGTTGAGCGTTGTTTCCTACCACATGGAGATTGGTTCGACGGCAAAGGATGGACCTGGACCGTCGACCCCGATTGAGCAACGAACTGAAGTTCTTACCTCTACCAACAATCCTCCGGAAAATCAAAGAGATCACATGCTAAATATTTCGGAAGTGCCTTGGGATGAGGTGCGTTACAAGAACAAAGAAGCAGAGCGTGAGAAGGAAAGAAGCAAAGCCTTTACTCGCCAAAGGCTTCTTAACCAACTTGCGACGATCAATGGCAAAGCTCCGGATATTGGAGATCTCTGCAAGAAATTCAACATCCCTGTTCGTGTCCATGGCGAGAATTGTGATGTGCACGACAAGTCGAACGATGATCTTCGAGAGGAGATTTGAGGCAAAGCTTGAAGCGGAACGGAACAATGCATTGATTGCCTCCAAACAAGCCATGAAACAAATGGCAGAACCATTTGTCCGCACCCTCGTTAGTGCCGAAGGTATCACTACTAACTCAAAGTCCATTGCTATTACTAATGAGGACCTCGTGCCTATTAGCAAAGGCTGGGGTCCGTCCCTCTGTGGAATGTTCGCAGGTAGGTTCTCTGGAAAAGAAGCCGTCTTTGCCATGATCAATAGGTGGAAAGTCCCGGTGAAAGTGACATTCCATAGAAAGGGGTGGATGATCTTTAGCTTCCATTTTGCTAAGGATATGGAACAAGTGCTGAACCTTGGACCCCAAGCCATCTTTGGCAACCCGCTGATCATGGGGCCTACTACGGAGGACTTCGACTTTAACAAAAAACTGAACGTCGATATCCCGGTGTGGATCAGAATCCCCGATCTCCCCCTAACACTATGGAGTAGATCGGCCATTGAGAAAATTGCGACCACAGTGGGCACGCCGATCATGGTGGACGAGGATACAATCCTCAAATTTACACTTGATGGCCCTAGAGTCCAAATCATCGTCAACATCCTTGAAGAGACGCGCAAGGGAGTGGAAATCAATATGCCGGATGGTAGCACCTTCGTGCAAGAGATTGTATACGAACATCTCCCGAATTACTGTCGTACTTGCCATGCCTTCGGGTATTTTGGCGAGGGGTGCCCCGGACCAGAGGAAAGGGAAAAGGAGAGGATCCACAGGGCCAAGCTGAACCGACCTCCTCCCCACCGGGCAACTACCCGCGAACCATCCCGCGACCCTGGCCCGCGAAAAGGAAGGGGCTCCTCTAGAGGCCGCAGCCAACCCCGCAACGCAGAAGCTACGAATCCTAATACGGGGACTAGGATGCCAGCAAGGAAATTTAAAGGGAAGAGTGTTGTGCAACAAAATGCAACAGCCGCGGTTGAGACTTCAAATAAATTAGAAGGCCTTGAGATTGAAGAGCCGACTGAACAGGGATCAGGGGCCCCTTCTTTCCCGGCTCAGGAAAGGAATTCATCCTTAGACATTCAAAGCAATGAGGTCAGCTATCCTATCGATATTAGAGGTGAAGCTTACAGGAATGTTATCAAGAATGCCACAATGACTAACGGCGCAGAGACTCAAGCCAATGCAAATGTGGCGCCATCCAGCATCCCCGATAATGTTCGAGTGGAGGACTCGGAGATTGAAGAGCCAGACTTTGAAGCTGTCCCTCTTTTCACCGACACCATTGAAAACACTCCGAGCCATTACCAGCCTGGAGAGCTCGAGAACCAGGGTATGGACCCTACCGCTTTTCCCCCACTCCTTGAAGCCAACTCAGGGCTTAAGGGTCGGAAGGCGAACTTGGTTGGAGTACAGGACACGGCTGTTGCTGGGTCAGGTCGACCCCCGAAGGATATCGGTGCTCGAAGATCAAAATCCAAAGGACCCATCTAGAGCCACAAGCTGCGGACGGTCCAAGAAAAAAGACAAGAATGGAGAAAAAGTTCGGGATGTCACTCGGTCAAGAAGCCGAGGACCTGGAGCAACCGAATCTATCTCTATAGTGATATTGATATGATGAACACTGAGCGAGACATAGCCGCTGATCACCGTCGCAAGACGTGTCAAGATCAAGAGCCCGCACTTCTCAATGATTATTACAACATGGAACGTCAGGGGCCTACAACAACCCTGCAGACAACCTGCTGTAGCGGACTTCATTCGATCTAATAGCGTTGATTATATGGGTCTCATTGAGACAAAGCTCAAAATCAATGAGAAAGGGGATTTCATAGCCTTGTTTATGGCTAGGTTCTTTCCTTCGTGGAAATTCGTCTATGTCATGGCCTCTGATCGCGATAAAGCCTGCCGAATGCTGCTCCTTTGGAACCCGCAAACGGTTGACTTGGACGTGAAGAAAATTGAAGAACAAGCCATCCATTCCCATATCAGGTGCATGCGTTCTAGAAACTCCTTTCTTTTTTCTCTTGTGTATGGCCTACACTCACCCGGTACCCGCCAGGGTCTATGGGACTCGATGGTGGACTTCAGATTGAAGGGGGGACCCTACATCGTAAGTGGCAACTTTAATGCGGTCATGCACGTGGATGAACGGCGTGGCAAGAGAAATCCAGAAAATAAAGAAATGGATGGCCCTCTTAGAGCTTGCACGAGACTTGGATTACAAGACACCCCCGCCTCGGGATGCTGATTCACGTGGACAAATGGGAATGTATTCAGTGAAATCGACCGAACAATGGTCAACCAGGAATGGATGGATGCGGGCTACATGGTGGAAACAACGTTCATGCCTGCGGGATTCCAAACCGATCACTCACCGGAAAAATCAAAAATTTTCAGTGATGTTAAATCCTACCCTAAACCCTTCAAATTATTCAATTATTGGATGACCCATGCAGGGTTCAAGCCACTTCTCGAGGAAAAGTGGAGGAGGCCAGTCGTTGGGTCAAAGCTGTATACTCTCTTCCAGAGATGTAAGGGGTTCAAGCAGGACCTTCGGGAGTTCAATTTCAAGCACTATAGCAAGATATCCGAGCGAGCAAAACAAGCTGCCAAGGAGTTGGAACCTGCTCAACTTGCTATTGATCAAGACACGGAAAACCAGATTCTCAGGGAGCAGCTTAGGGGCCTCAAACAAAAAGCGGAGCAGCTTGCCACAGCAAAAACAAAGTTCCTTAGCCAAAAAGCAGGGAAAATGAATCTCATCCATAGCGATAAGAACACTGCCTTTTTTCAGTCTATGGTTAAGACTAACAACACTAGGAATACCATCTCCTTTCTTTGTAGGGACGACGGTTCAATAATGGACGACCAAGATGACATTATTGAGGCGTTTGTGGGCTTTTATCTGAGTCTCTTCGGGACAGAGAAAGCTTCTCAACCGGCAAGCCGGGAGGTCCTTCACAATGACCCTCTTTTGAATGAAGAAGAGATGGAAGGGCTGATCCGTGAAGTCTCGGCTCAGGAGATAAAAGATGCCCTCTTCAGAATCGACGAAGGCAAGGCCCCGGGGCTTGACGAGTTCTCCTCGGCTTTCTTCAAGAAGAATTGGGATATGGTTGGAGCCGATTTCGTGGAGGCTGTTAGGGAGTTCTTTCACATAGGGCAACTCCTCAAAAGTCTCAACACAACCATCATTGCCCTGATCCCAAAGACCTGTTGGGGTTTGTATACTAAAAGATGCTTCGAGCGTACATGCCTTTGTACAGTCAGCTTGTGCATGTATACGAGAAACGTCACGTCCACTTGTTTACCTATTTATGAGAATAAATAATATAATATAATGGTTTATTATTGAAATATAATAAACAGTCTAAGGCTTTTTACTAAGAAGGTCAAGTAGGGAAATTCGATGAATCTCCTCATGAGTTTTCCAGTAGGGGACTTGGCCAGATCTAGTAAGAAGAAAAACGTATTCACAACCTAGATAGACTTTGGCTACCTATTGGTACGGTTGCGGTGTTTGTGATAATTCTCTCTTACCTAAGAAGAGATTAGTAACACCGGTGTGGTAAAACACTGAAAGGATCTAATCCGAAATGTATTTTTTATTGCTATCTACTGGAAGAATATATTTCAGAAAGTTTAGTATTTTCTAGTCTATGATATTAATATCAATATTGTTTATTCAATCAAACGCCACTTTGACTTATCAATATGTGAGAGTTTGTACGTAACTCAAGTTCATGATATCTTGGGTGGTAGTAATTGAATAACATGAAGGTATTGGAATATTATTTCATAGAATTCGCGTGCCCAGTGTGGTATGATTAAATCTCTAAAAGGGTGATCCCCAATGAGGTGTTTGAAAGAGGAATTTATTATTCAGAAATCTGCGCAGTTGGAATTTATTCCACGAATAATAAATAAAGTTTCAAACTAGAAAAACTCTTTGGAGAATTAATTTAATTCTAGTCATATAGCAGACAAAAGAATTAAATTGACGGATCAAGATAATCTTAAACGCGGGAAATATTATAAAATAAAATGGACCCAAGTTATTTGTAATTTGGTGATTTAAGTGGGAGTGCAATATTATTCTTTAGTGGAATAAAATAATATTCCATTGATAATATATTAAATCATGGGTCTTTTGATTTAATTAGTAATTTATCTAATGGGTGAGCCCAACACTTAAGTCATTCCATGGATCCCCTTACTAGCCCAATAAGGTCCACTATAAATAATGAATGAAAGGGAAACCCTAGCACACAATCCAAGACAACACAAAACCCTAACCCTAGTGCCTAGAAATCGGCGCCTCCTTCCTCTTCCACTTGGTCTCGATTTTCGAGCCATAGTAGTGGGAGAATTATGGTTTTGATTATTGTTCTTGATCTATCCTAATTCATAGGATTAGATCTAGACAATTTGGTGTTTGTATTGGGTTTCCCTAGATCCATTCAAAGTTATTTAATTGATAATCTAAGATCCGCCCACACGGATGGAGAATCAAGGACAAGGGAATAGTACGGAAGATTCGTGGTCGATAAACCAAGGATCTCCGGGTGGTGCAGCTAGCAACGTCAATCCAATGATGGATTATGAGGTAACAATCGAATCTACATCGAATATGCATGATTATGTGTTTATTTGATGTTATATCTATAGATCTATGTTTATTGCATGAAATTGGAATCGAATGCATAATCAACTAAATAGATCCGGTCAAGGACCTGTTTGATTTCCGTGTCTTCCGTTGCGGTAGTCCCAACAAGACCAACAAAAACCCTAAAGTCAGGGACTTCCGATCGATCGCATGTTGCAATGTTGTCTATAAGGCAATTACCAAAATCATCTCCAAGAGAATGGAGCAGCTCTTGCCAAAGCTCGTTAATCAAGCCCAATCAGCCTTTGTTTCAGGAAGGAGTATCATGGATAACATCCACTTAGCCACGGAGCTCATGCGGCAATACGATAGAGCTCGAGGTGTGCCACGCTGCACGGTTAAGATCGATCTTCGTAAGACATATGATACCATAAGCTGGAGCTTCTTAGAAGAGGTACTCCTTGGTCTCAATTTCCATCCGATCTTTGTGGAGAGAGGCATGGCTTGCGTGACTTCGCCCACATACTCGATCATAGTCAATGGAAGCTCTCACGGATACTTCAAAGGTAGAAGGGGAGTAAGGCAAGGTGACCCTATGTCTCCGGCTCTTTTCATTTTATGTATGGAATACCTTTCTAGACTCCTTGCTCTTCGCACTCATGGCCCTCATTTCTACCACCACCCTCGGTGTGGTGCGCTTAACATTACTCATCTAGCGTTTGCAGACGACCTAATGTTGTTTTGTCATGGAGACCCGTTCTCTCTTTGTGCTTAAGGAAGCAATGATGGAATTCTCAAGCTGCTCGGGTCTTGAAGTGAATCAAGGGAAGTCTAACATATTCCTTGCAGGTTCTATCTCGGACATCCATAGAAGCACTCTCATCGGCATGTTTGGATTTTCGGAGGGACACCTCCGGTTAAGTATCTCGACATTCCACTGGCATCCCGGATGCTCAAAACAGTGGAATACTCCAATCTCATGGAGAAATTCTCTTCAACTGTGAAGAAATGGAACGGTAAGTCTCTCACCTTTGTGGGCAGACTCGAACTTATTAGTGCATGTTTGCAGGGTGTGGAGACCTATTGGCTCCAAGCTTTCCCCCTGCCGGGAACGATCACCTCCAGACTCATCGCCATCTCAAGGCAGTTCTTTTGGGGATCAAAGCATGCAAAGGTTGCATGGAAGGATGTCTGCCTCCCTACCTCGGAGGGAGGACTTGGCCTCCGAGACCTAGATAGCTGGAACACAGCCCTACATGCGAAGATCCTTTGGAATATCTTCACCAAGAAGGACACTCTTTGGATCCAGTGGGTTCATACGAAGATCATCAACGGAACCGGCTTCTGGGACTGGACGCCGAGGAAGAAGATTGACTCTACGCTCATAAAACATCTTATCTTTATCAGGGACAAGATGGCAAGCAAAGTGCCGAGACAAGAAGTGGAGTGCCTTCTCACCCAATGGAGTTGGGGAAAGGAAACCCAGACAGCCTACGATTGGTTCCGCCCCCATGGGGAACGCCGGTTCTGGGCAAAGTTTGTGTGGAAAGATCCATTCTCGCCCAAGTTCTCCTTTATAGGTTGGCTGGCCATTCGGGGGAGATTGACTACCCGAGACCGTGTCACTTGGACTGAAACCGAAAAGAGGTGCGAATTCTGTAAATCTTATGCCGAAACTATTGACCATCTCTTCTTTAAGTGTGCAGAAATTAGGAAACTCTAGGATATTATTAGAGACTGGACGGGTATGCAACACCGGCCCGTCACGATCAAAGGAGCCATCAAGTGGATCGCGAGATACCGTACAGGTTCAATCAACCATTACCCAAAAGGCTAGAAGAATCTCTCTAATGGCATCGGTCTACTTCATTTGGAAAGCTTGGAATGCGCTCATCAACGAAGGAGTGAAGTTTGACATGGTGCGCTTGGCGTTCCTTGTCAAATCAACCACCTACACCTTACTCTATACCCGTTTTTCCGATGATCAAGTCACGCACATTCTTCCGGATCAAAGGAGTCAGCCTTAAAAAGAAGACCTGGATTCACATGACCAGTGTTCGGTCCTTGGATAGCCTTCTGGTACTACTTACGTGGGTACTCTTTTTCCTCTTGGGATCTTTTTTCCTACGGATTTTTGGTTCCAGGAGGTATTAACGAGGCCCGCCCACCTCTTGGGTTAGTCGGTAGTACCGTTGCGAAGGCTTTTAGTTTGAGTTATTATGCACTGTATCTGCTCCTCGTTGGGTTTTCTCCCTCGAGTCTTTTTGCTCTTCTCTTACTTCCTGGGCCTGTCCGGTTAGTTTTGCCTCGGGTATGCCTGAGAGATTTCGTGTACTCTTTAGTTTCTTAATTCCATTTGATTTATTTATCAAAAAAAAAATAATCCAACCATATTATTTTTTAAAAATTATGATCGGAATCCACTGCCCCAAACACAGAACTTGTGCTTTATCTCGTCATAGTAAAAAATGAAAACCACAATAAAAAAGGATTTGATTCATTGCGTGTAACAATCAGATCATGTCATATCAAATACATATAAGATAAATACGCACAAAATTGAAAAAATGGAAGTATGCTCAGACAGCCAAGGGTTGTTTCGTCAAACACGAGATCAGAAACTCTAGTGTACGGAAATTTGCTTCATTTGCGCTAGCAATTTCACAGAAAAAATTTCATAAAAATAACAATTGAGAACCTATATTTCCAACGGAGACGCCGGTGAAGAGGAGGAGCTGTATTTATGTATGGAATTTTTGTGTAAAAGAATAATGGGCTTTTCATGGGCTGCTATATCTTATAGTATATGAATTCCTTCAAATTCAATTCTGTTATCGAATAAAATTATAATTCAATTCATTCAAATTCAATTTTATATAATTCTAATTTCAATTCAATTCTAATTTCATGTACCAAACAGACCCTACTAGTATTTATCGATTTTGTTTGTGTAAATTAGGACACCGTATACACCATTATATCGTGTTATCAAGCAAAGTGATATCATTACCACGTCGAAACTTACTGCTAACGCATCATCATGTCATGACAAAAATGACTTATAAAAAAAAATTAAGATTTTTTGATACAGTAAGTTCAGTGTGCCTATTTCAATACCTTCTTTCCACTCCTAAACTAAATTTCATATGAAAGTCATATAAATTTGGTACGGATTGTCCTCGAAATTTGATCTTGAGCATAGGAATAATACACTAGTAGACGAGGAAAAAAATACTAAGTTGTTGTCCAAGCAAACCACCTGAATTCATATAGATTTCATTCCCACAAAAAAGAACACTTTTCTTTATCATCCATCCATAAAAAGATCACATTTCATTTATGAAAGTTCTCTCAAACTCCTTGTCTTTTTATTTTATTTTATTTTATTATTTTATCCTTTTTTACTTATTTTATCTCGTTTCCATATTTTTGGCTTAAACTAGAAAAAGCACGGTTTATAGTTTTGAAAATAAAACTTTTTTGTAAGGAAAAATCTAAACATTTTTCTTTTGAATTTTAGTTGAAAGTGTTATTGTCAATTCCTTAATTAACATAAGGGATTATAATCTAAATGAAAGTACAATTAAAATAGATCAATTTCTTGTTTTTTGCAAATGAAATAAATGACAAAAATACCTCAGCCATATATATACAATTTATATCAGTTTATCATTATGTAAATGTAAATGCACTTAATTTGCATTAATTAGTCGTTGTTTTAAATGATGAGATAGAGATCAAGCTTTAATTATTAATTAATAACCTTATACGCGACCTTCATCTTTTTAATTTTAATTTTTCAATAAAAGAAGAAAATACAGTACTGATTTTCACTACTAAAGCAAAGACGAAATTCTAAAGTTAAACCCAAGCTATAGGCTACTAACAAGGATTTATTATAAAATCAACAAAAGTCATCGTAGATATTGTAGAGGTTCTTGAAAACAAATTAATTAAGTTGACGTAAGATAATAAAATTTAATTTATTATATTATAAATGTCGCTTTTTCATAGGCTGGCAACCTTCGATAGAAAAAAAAGGTGGGGGCAGAGTAATACACTCTACTCCCTAAACATTATTTTATGCAACCTAACACCTTAAATGTTACTACTTCAATTTTAAAACCAAGCTTAAGTCTTCACCAATAAATGATTTTGCAGCTATTGATCCAAATTCAATTAGAAAAAAAATAGAACTTTTGTTAGAGATAAATTGATTTTCTTACTTTTTATTAGTACTAAAAATTTTAAATTCAAATTAACATACAAATCTGATAAAAAAAATCCAGATACAATATGTGAGAACCGCGAATCGTATACTTTTATACAGGGGCGGAGCTACGTTGGGGCATGGGGGGGCCCTTGGTCCCCCAGCCATTCTACTTTTAAGTATATTATATGTATTCAGAACCATTAACCGTGAGACTTGGTAGTGCAGTTGGCAAGTTTGTCACCTTAAGATCTTAGTTGTGGGGAATGTACTAAGTTTGAATCTCAGCCACGCCTTCCTTTTTTGAATATTTGCCCAATGTTTTAGTAAGCCATTTTTTGTCAAATAAATTGCAATATTTACCTAATCACTATGAAAGATTATTTTTATATTTTTATCTAATGCTATATTCTAATTTTTTTTGTCAAATTATATTTTGAATATTTTCCCAATGTTTTAGTAAACCATTTCTTGTCAAATAAATTGCAATATTTACCTGATCACTATGAAATATTATTTTTATATTCTTATCTAATGCTATATTCTAATTTTTTTTGTCAAATTATATTTTAGAAATGTGATATATTTATTCAATAACTATTCCTGTCAATTTTTAATATGTACACTTAAACAATTATTAGTTTACTTATGGAAACTGCCCAATGTTTTAGTAAGCCATTTCTTATCAAATAAATTGCAATATTTACCTAATCACTATGAAAGATTATTTTTATATTTTTATCTAATGCTATATTCTAAATTTTTTGGTCAAATTATATTTTAGAGATGTGATATATTTATTCAATAACTATTCCTGTGAATTCATTTTTTAGAGATATGTTTAATTTATGACTTTTAAAGGGTATAGTTTGAAATGATATTATTTGTTCAATAACTTGTAAATATTGTAATATACATTTTAAAACCATTTTTTTTAGTATTGTAATATAATTAATTTTTATCAAATTTTTTTAATATGTAAACTTAAACAATTAGTTTACTTATTAAAAACTTAATTTTATTAGTAGGTACATTTTTTTAAGGTCATCACAAAATTCTTATATCAATTATTTTTTATTTATTAAATTTTCTTGATATGCATTTATTTGTTATGCACTAAATATCTGAAAAATATTCCTTTATTTTTAAGATCTTCTAATTCTAAATGATGAAAAGAGGCAAAACATAAAAGGGTTTTCCTACGACTAATTTCGATGACAAAATTATCAAGAGATACCTATATTTATTAATAGTGAGCGCTAAAATTTTTCTTCTTCTTGGACCCCCCACCAACAAATTCCTGGCTCCACCACTGCTTTTATAAGTATATCCTATTTTACAGTCAGACATATATAATTGTTCTAAATCGTTACGAGTGATATGGTGTTGAATTTAATCAAAACTATGGACCACTCATAACAATATCATAATTTCATTTGAATGAGAAACCCTATACTTGTTACTGATTTTTATACATATGCCCTAAAATAATTCATTTCTATAGTAAATCTTTGTCGAATTTTTCCTAAAAGAAAAAGAAAACGACACGAGAAAACAAGTTTATCATACCTTACAACCCCATTAAAATTACATGTGTATGCTGTATTGATATTCTTTTTTTTTTTTAATAAAATACATATATAGTAGTATAATATAATGTACTGTATATAATTGAGCCTCCCATTTATGAGTCAAATCACCGAGTTTGACTTGGTGGCCGGCCGTTCCCGAAAAAGTAATTCCAAAATAAATATGCTTCTAAAAATCAGCCAGCCACTTCATTTTCATTTTTAACGTGATGCACTATATTATATAAATAAATAAAATAAAATAAAATAAAACCCAAAGTTTTATTTTGCCTAGTGTGAAATTTAAATATTCATTCAAACATAAAAGTCAACCAAAATGGCTGGACATATTATGCAACTGAACTAAAAACAGTTGAGCAACCAAATGATTACTTCGTGGTTTGACTATGGTATGATAAATTAAATTCTATAAATATCTTATTTAAATATCATAACTTGACATTGTGATAAAATTAAAAGTTTAATTTTCATTTTTGCTTCAAACCTTTTAATAAATATATCCATATGGAGTATTACTACTATTTTGGATTTCGACTCTAACCAGACTTCTACTATTGCAAACAACTCGTATATGATCAAGTTAAAAATTACAACTCTATTTAGTTAAATGGTTTTAAATAAAGTATTTTGACCCGCTATTTTTTATTTTATTTTTAGTGAACGACTTCTATTTTGGTATGTATTATAAAATTAAATTTTGAAGATTTAGGCCAACTTGTTCTAGATTTAATTAATTGAGTTGTCCAAATTATCTTCTAGAAGGTAACAAAATATTGAGAATATTTTATATACAAAAATCATGTAATAGGATTTAAAAAAAAAAGTAAAAGTAGTTGACGAAAAACGGAAAAAGAGAAAGAAAAATTTTAATATACGGCGTAGTAGAAGGAAAGTGTGTATGAAATTTTATTGACTCTCCAAAAATGTTTTCAACACTTATAATTTCAGCATTTATTCAATCTCGATTTTCAAACCCTATCAAAAATTCCCCCAATTCGTAGTCTCGCTATCCAATATTATCTGTTTAGATTAAAAATTCCCTTCATTTCTTGATTGCATCGCAGCTCAGATTTTGTTTTGGGGCTGAATAGAAATCGGCAGCTCTATCGATTTTTCTCAGGTGTGCTTCGAGGCTTCCTTATACTGTTTTGTTTATTTAGATGTGAAAAAGATTTAATTTTGGCGGTTATTGACTACTGTTTACTGCAATTCAGAAACCCTACTGGCTGAAAGATCGGGATGAGTAACGAAATCTGAGATTTGAAGATTTAGTTGAGAAATTATTTAGCTCAATTAGATTGGGGTTTTGCATCCGGTTTGTTTGATCGACTGATAAGCTAGGGTTTTAGTCGATTTGCATTTTGGTGGAGAAATTGGGGATTTCTCGTTAAACAGGTTGATTTTGGTTCATCTTCTGTAATGGGTAATTGTTGTGCAGTACCGCAAACCTCGGATGAGAAGAAGCCAAACCCTTACTTCGATGGGAAACCTGTTCCGAATGGTGGGCTCAAATCTTATGTGTTGGAGAATCCAACAGGGCATAACATAGATGAGTTTTATGAGCTGGGGCGGGAGCTCGGACGGGGTGAATTTGGGATCACGTATATGTGTACAGATAAGAGCACTGGTGATATTCTTGCTTGTAAGTCGATATCAAAGAAGAAGTTGAAGACTAGAGTGGATATTGAGGATGTTAAAAGAGAGGTCGAGATCATGAAGCATTTGCCTAAGCACCCTAATATAGTGACGTTGAAGGACACTTATGAGGATGATAAAGCAGTCCACTTAGTAATGGAATTGTGTGAGGGTGGTGAGTTGTTTGATAGGATTGTTGCTAGAGGGCATTATACTGAAAGGGCTGCTGCAGCTGTGACTCGTACGATTGTTGAAGTTATTCAGGTGAGGATTTTTGTGGCTGAGTGTTTTTCAGTGACATATTTTATTTGGAGTGCTATTTTCTTCTAATACATGACATCTGTTCTTCTAGTATTAGGGGTTGTGTAGTTTAATTAGTATGAAGTGTTATAACATTTCTCTGAAAGGTTTGTTAGTAGAATGGATTGATGAATGCTGATTCAGTTTAATAGTATGTATCTCATTTAACTTTGAACATCTAGGTTTTTAGAGAAATTGGATTCTATTAGGTGTTATATTTTCTATATGCCATTGAAATGCAAAAAAAGTGTCTTATATACTAAGTAACTGGATATGATCTTTTGAGGTTGATGTATTAATGCTTGTGTTTTTTTGTTTCTTGTTGCTATTCATTCGATTATGCGTTTGAGGAACTATAGAAGCCCAGGTGGTTATTATTATCATTTGGTCCACTATTTCATCCTGGAATTTTCTCTTTAGTGTGGGAATCTGTCTATGTGGCATCTATATTTTTGTTCTGCAAGCAGTGAATTAATTAAGTTGGGTTTCTTCGCAGAATTGTCACAAGCATGGGGTCATACATCGTGATCTCAAACCTGAAAATTTCTTGTTTAGCAATAAAAAGGAAACATCACCACTGAAAGCTATTGATTTTGGGCTGTCAGTCTTCTTCAAGCCTGGTAATGCCTTTGCATTCGAGCACTCGTTGTACAACGGGATATAGGTCTATCTTGCTTTCATAACTGATTCATTAGTAATTCCACAGGCCAGACATTTGATGAGATAGTCGGAAGTCCCTATTATATGGCTCCAGAGGTGCTTAAAAGGAACTATGGTCCAGAAATTGATGTCTGGAGTGCTGGTGTAATTCTCTACATATTACTCTGCGGTGTTCCACCATTTTGGGCTGGTAAGCTTCCGTAATATATGTTGATGCAATAACACCGTCACCCTAATCTGGTACTATATGATTTAGAGAAATTGACTGAATCCTTGTATACTTAAAATGATCAGCATATCTGGAAGTCTAAGATTCATATCATGTTCTTCATTCATGCTCTTAATTTTCACTTAATCATTACATAAACTGCTCATGACTTGCAGAAACCGAACAAGGAGTTGCCCAAGCGATCATTCGTTCTAACGTGGACTTCAAACGAGACCCTTGGCCCAAAGTGTCTGATAGAGCAAAGGATCTGGTGAAGAAAATGCTCAATCCTGATCCCAAAAAACGGCTTACAGCACAAGAAGTTCTCGGTAAATTATAGTGTATTTGATGAGCTTTCTGCGTAAACTACTTGGGTCCTCCCTTATGATTTCCTTGCATCAAATGTGAAGCCTCTTGACATGCATAATTCTTTTGACTTGTAGATCATCCCTGGTTACAAAATGCAAAGAGTGCTCCTAATGTTTCTCTGGGTGAAACTGTCAGAGCTAGGCTCATGCAATTTTCGATGATGAATAAGTTGAAGAAAAGAGCTCTAAGGGTAAATTCTTGCTTTATAAATCGCAAAGAGTTAAATCCATTGGCTTGTATTATAACTTGAACTAGTGGCGCTCTTGCAGTTATCTCGTACTAAATATCCCATTCAAATTTCAGGTGATTGCTGAGCATTTGTCAGTAGAAGAAGTGGCAGGAATAAAGGAGGGGTTCAAATTGATGGATACAAACAACAAGGGGAAGATCGACATCAATGAGTTGAGAGTTGGATTACATAAGCTTGGTCATCAAATCCCCGAATCTGATCTCGTAGTTCTCATGGAAGCGGTAAGTGCCATTTTGACTTTAAAATTTTAGATTTCACATCTCCTCCGAAATGTTAGATAGTTTATAGCCACGTTCGTCGCAAAAATCACATTCATTCTCTGTCCAATTGGTTGTTTCCTTTACGTCCTGTTTTTCCCTTCCATAATACAACCAATCTTGGTTTATGCTGAAGTAACAATTCTCTCTTCTTTCAGGGTGATGTGGATAAGGATGGATATCTCGACTGCGCGGAGTTTGTTGCCATATCTGTACACCTAAGAAAGTTGGGCAATGAAGACCATCTGCGCAAGGCCTTCGACTTCTTTGATAAAAACGGAACTGGGTATATAGAGATTGAAGAGCTGAGGGACGCCTTCGCTGATGAGGCAGAAGTTACCAGTGAAGAGGTCATAAATGCTATTATTCAAGACGTTGACACCGATAAGGTTAGCATCACTAGTTTATCTCGTTCCGTTTCCATATGGAGCTGTTTAGAGCGTCGAGCTTTAGAACTGTGAGACACATATTGGGTGTTTGCTCTGAGTAATGAGTTACATCGTCAATACATATTTAAACAAACTCTAAATTATCCGATCCACATTAAAATATGATCTTATATCATTTTGTTCCATCAAATCTATCATCTGAAACTAAGAGGATTGAATGTGTCTTGTATTTCTGCAGGATGGTCGTATAAGTTATGAGGAGTTCGCTGCAATGATGAAATCTGGCACTGATTGGAGAAAGGCGTCAAGACAATACTCACGAGAACGATATAACAGTCTTAGCTTGAAATTGATGGAGGATGGATCCTTAAACAAGAACCAGGAGTAGATAGATGAGAAGACACTGACTTGCTTCGGCTTAAACGGAAAACCAATGATCGTTTCGTGATCAGTACGCAAGGACTTAAAACGAAAAACTGAGTATGGTCTCGGCTCTAATTATTTTTTTCTTTGATTGTATATGTTAAGATGGCTGGCTGTTGAGGATGACGATAAATAGGTCATTCACGTTCATGTTTACTCTGATTTGTGTGGTTTGTTCGTTGGTTGGTTATTCTGGGATAAAGATTCACAGATATTAAGGATCTTTCAATGTGTATGTTTCTAGTAAGAAATGTAATACCTTTGCAGTTGTATATACACGTATTATTCTCCAACTTTCAAAATTCTTAAGGAGCACTATATTCCATATAATTACAGTACTCTTGAATAATTGATTCAGTCAATATCTGTTGATGCCACACTACATATACAAGCTCCACAGCTCACAGACCAAACTGGTCCTTGTATAAGAGCGTGGGCTCAATTCAAGAATCAAGACAGTTATATAAATATTTGTATGTGAAGAGGTTCACCTCAGTGAATGTGATCCAAAACTTCTATTCTGAATTGAGAGCCAAGAATCTAGAGATCAAACAATGAATGAAGTTCACCAGAAATCTTGGCAAGAGCAGACTCCATTGGCAAACTTGTGGAACCTAATTCTATCCCGAACGACGATTTCCCGATTGTACAACTTGCTTATAGTCTTTGTCACTTCATGGCAGTCTTCGCAGACCCTAAGGTTCTTCACTACTCTAATAGTTACTGGCGCCTTTGTCTTCAACAGACCGTATGCAATGGCCAACCTCTCGCTGTGCTCCCAGAGAGCTCCCAGCTTCTCCTCGTCACCAACATTTTGCAAAACAGACGCAATCCATGGTTCATGCCCGCTGGCCTGAACCCTCCCCGAAACTTCGCGTATGAACTCAGTTATGGCCTTAGCTTCAGGATGGGACCAATCGCCCACCACAAACTCATGCACATGTCCGTTGATTTCAATGGAGCTGCACCCTGGCACAGCTTTGATTCTTCTGTCTCTCATCTGCCTTCTAACGCTACTCATCTTAACCCAATCTGACATAGAAGCATACAAGCTCGAAAGCAGTATATAATTCTCTGCGTTATGTGGCTCTAACTGAATAAGCTGCTTTGCTACTTCTTCGCCTTTGTGGAACATCTTGTTCTTCTTGAAACTAACCACCAATGTCCGCCATATTGCTGGGTTAGGAGCAATGGGCATGCTTGCCACAAATTCGTATGCCTCTTCTGCCTTGTTTGCGCGACAAAATAGATCAACCATGCAGCCGTAATGCTCCATAGACGGCTCCATCCCACAGTTAAGCATGCTCGACCAATACTTTCTCCCCTCGGCTACAAGCCCACCATGAGCACATGCCGATAACACTCCAATAAGCGTCACATGGTTAGGCTCAACCTGAAAAAATATTCAAAACGCTGCATATTACAAACTACTCATGAAGAATGGGTGCCAAGATCCAACACAAGCTGAGACTAATTTGAACACTGAGCACATTGAGAGAGAGCATTTCAATCACAAGAAAGCACAAACTATTCATGAAGAATGGATGCCAAGATTGAACACAATCTGACACTATCCATGCATCAGCACTATCTGAGGCTAAGCAACACAAAAATCTTGAAAATGGATCACAATTAGCTAAACCAACGTGGCAATAATCACTAACCATTACCAAAAAGATCTAAACTTTACCATTCTCTAATCCAACAAACATCACTACAATAACTAACTCCTCTCCATTACCTGAGCTTCCCCCATTCTCTCAAACAAATCCAACGCTTCCTTCGCCATCCCCGTGATGGCAAATCCAACAATCATAGAGCTCCACGCCTTTGCATCCCTAACCGGCATCGCCTCAAAAACAGCCCGCGCCTTCTCAATGCACCCACACTTGGCGTACATACTCACAAGCGCCGTGCTCACCTCAAGGTCATTCTTAATCCCATTCTTATCAATAAACATATGCAGCCATTTCCCCAAATCAAGCGCCCCAGTCATCGCACAAGCAGAGATCACACTCACCATCGTCACCTCATCCGGCTCCACCCCGCCTTTCTGCATCGCCCTAAACAACTCCA
This sequence comes from Salvia hispanica, assembly GCF_029641045.1. Classification (NCBI taxonomy): domain Eukaryota; kingdom Viridiplantae; phylum Streptophyta; class Magnoliopsida; order Lamiales; family Lamiaceae; genus Salvia; species Salvia hispanica. The sequence goes on from NC_142694.1 coordinate 56,956,552, forward strand.
AAGCCTCATTGACCTTCCCAACCCTAGCATAACCCCCAATCATCGCACTCCACGCCACCACATTTCTGTCAGACATTTCATCAAACACCTTCCGCCCCAAATCCACCTCCTCGCATTTCGTGTAGAAATTGAGCAACGACGTCTGAACAAACAAATTCTCCCCCAATCCAGACGCAATCGCGTGCTTGTGCACCTGGCGGCCCTCATCAAACGCCGCCAGAATCGAGCAGGATTTGAAGACGAAGGCGAAAGTGAAGGTGTTCGACGCCGGGGATTTGGACCTAATCAATCTCCGGAAGAGGAGAATCGGCTCCGGGGAGGGGGTATGCTGCAGGAATCCTCGCATAACAGTGTTGTAGGCAAAGATGTTAGGGCAGCGGAGGTGGAAGAGGAGGCGCTTGGCGTAATGGGCGTTTTTGTAGGCGGCGAAGCAGAGGATTTTGGAGAGAGAGAAAGCGTTGGTGGAGGGAGAGAAGTGGGGATGAGTGAGAATTTGGGCGTGGATTTGATCGAGAACTCTCATGTTGGGACATTTTTTGATCAGTAATGCCAATCTCTCTTCTTCTTCTTCTTCAGCCAGCTCTGCTGATTTCAAAACTTCCTTCTTTTTGCTACTGTAATAAAACTCAATTTTTTTTAGACAAAAGAAGTGTATAATTTCGGTTTTAAAAGTGGACTTTCGTGTTATGAGCCCAATATCTGGCCCGGCCCAAATAACACATGTAATATAAAATTAGCTTTGTTGTTGTAAATAGGGATGTCAATCGGGCAGGCCCATCGGGTTTCGGGCCAACCCTACTCGGGTTGCGGGTCAATCGGGTGTGGGCTTGCCGGGTTGTGATTTCTTTCGGGTTGTAAAAGTTCGGCCTTAACCCTAAAAACTCGGGTTTCGGGCTAGCCCGACGAGTTAATCGGGTTGCTACCGATAAGGTTAAGGCTCGAACAATCCAATAAATCATGATGAAAATTAGTTATATTTATAAAATATAAAATATTTAATTATGATAAATTTGATATATATGCTTAAACTCAATCATAAAATACTAATATATGTGATATTTCGTGAAATTTTAATGCATGTTAAAAATTTAAATATTCTTTTAGTGAGATTAGTTTATTTAACAATTATTATATTAATAAAAAATCAATATATAATTTATATATTTACCATAAAATTGAAAGTTATCTTTTTTTAGTTATCTATGTCATAAAATTAGTCAACGAAGTGTTGAATTAGGAGTAAAAAATTGAAAAATATAAATTTTAGCGGGTTATCGGGCCAGCCCATCGGGTTTTCGGGCCTGGCCCTAACGGGTTGCGTAATCGGGTGCGGAGCTTATCGTGTTTTATTTTTATCGAGCTAGAAATTTCCGACTCTAACTCTATAAATTTAGCGGGCTATTCGGGCCAGCCCACAAATTGCGGGCTACATTGACATCCCTAGTTGTAAATATATACAAAAATAGTTACAAATGAAAAAAAAAGGAGATAAAAGATGTCTTACATAAAGAGCTAATAGTGAATTATTAAAAGTGAATTTGTAAGAGTGGCCTATTAAAAATAAAATAAAGTGAAGTAAAAGTAAATAATAATATTGATATTGTAATTTGTAAAAATAAATATTATTAACTAAGAAAAAGGCTGAAAAAATAATCATTCTTGCAATTTCATTTTTACCTTTTATTTTACGACATTCCACGAAAAAAATAAGTACTTTGGCACAAAATTATATCCTTTTTGAATCTATTTTATCTTAACGTTTTTATCTTTAAAATGGAAAGTGGCGTTTTTTTACATAATGTTTAGTTTTAATCATACCAAATAATTTTGTATCAACTTATTTGGTGAATTGTGAGCTGCAAAATGAGAGACTAATTAGAAAGTATTTTAGTTGATAAACGTTTCTCCTTTGACTAATATGTCAGGGGCTTGAATCATCACGATCACGAGTAAATAAGGAATCATTACTAATTATTTTCAATAATAATAATAATTATAGACTAACCATATTAAAGTACTTACTAGTATGTCACAACTCACGAGAGAGGATACATCCACATTAATTAGATATTCCTTCCGTCTCATAAAAGTACATGCACTTTCCATTTTCATCTGCCCACAAAAATATGTGCATTTCATTTTTGAAAAGTTATACAGTATTAATTTAATAATGTAAGTCTCATTATCCATTAACACTACTATAAGTCTATAAGTATCATTCTCTTTGTTTTTCTTACTTTATCATACTATTCTTCTCTTCTCTCTTATTTTGTCAATTTTGTTTTAATTCTCGTGCTATATCTATTGCCCATATTTTTATGGGACGGAGAGAGTATAATAGTAATTACTGATTAATATTCTATGAATAATCATTTTCTCCGAAGTCTAAAATTCCACATAAATATATACTTCTAGTAGTTTCTGTGGTTATAACTTATAAGTGATGCAATTTAGCATACATGTTTGAGAGAGGGAGAAGTGGTTCTTTGAGGACTTTTGCACGAAAAAAATACTTCGATTATCAAAATATATTATTAACTATAGTAACAAATATACTTCTCTAGATTAATTAACATTAGTATCATTTTTAAATAAAAATGTCCTTAATAAGTTACGCAAGTTCTAATCTCGGGAAAGCAATTGTTGTTAATGCGTGTTAATCTATATTACCATGCATTTAATAATGGCAATAACTTTCTCTTTTGTCTATTCCAAATCCCTCAGCCGATAAACTTTACCTTATCAAACATAAGAAAATGCTAAAGCAATAAATACAGAAGTCAGCAAACTGTTATACTTACATATCCTTTCGTCTAAATAAATATATGCCCACTTCTATAGTTTTTTTTATTGTAATTTTCATTATTACAAAATAGTCAATATATATGTGTATTTTGGGCTGTCCAAGTCCACATGACCAAAACGAACAACACAAATTCTCAGAATATGGTTGAAATTTAGAAAATATTAAAGAATTTTTCTCACACGTCTCATTTAATTTGCATTCGAAAACTTCAAGTAAAAAATGATGATATCATCATCTCCCAATTCATCCCAAAACTTGTATACATGTACAAGGTAGGTATGCATTTGTCACTATATATCCAAATTTTGTTATTACACAAACAAATTAAATCGTCATTTCATTTGGTAGCTCTAGAAAAAGAGTTAGATATGTGCAATGCAAATAATCTTTTGAAATTGTTGATTGTGTATGTTTGTTTAAGCCCAATTTGCACCAATAGCCTCCATCACTATGATGATGATGATGATGATTTCCCAAACCATTTATTCCAACAAGAATTAGGATATGATCTTGGTGGTTATCCCTTGTATATTAGTCATGCTGAGCTCACTATTCAAATCCAACCATGGAATTCAGACACTAGAAGAGTTGCTAAGACTGCTAATGTAGTAGATTTTGGAGCTAAAGGTGATGGAAAAAGTGATGATACTAAGGTAAGTAACTAGCTAGCTAGTCTATTAATTATATTGTCTATACAAATTTTACAATTTTTACTTAATTATGGGCATAAAAAATATATTTTCAGGCTTTTCAAAGTGCATGGAAATCAGCTTGTTCATCCAAGGAAGATGTCACTTTTGTGGTACCAAACTACAAAAAGTTTCTCTTGAAACCATCAAGATTTTCAGGACCATGCAAATCCAACATAACTATCAAGGTATATATTTATTATTAGTACTAAAATGTTAGTTATAATATGAAGATGGTGATGGAGAAATCAAAGTGCAGATAGGGGGAACCATCATAGCATCGGATAATCGAGCCGATTATAGCAAAGATAGGAGACACTGGATTATTTTCCATGGTGTTGATAATCTAGTGGTAGGAGGTGGTGGAACTATCAATGGCAATGGCAATATATGGTGGAAAAATTCTTGCAAAATTGACAAGTCTAAGGTGATGTGAAACTCCTTTCTATTTCACTTAATAAATTTCATTTCTTAATTAGATACTTTTTTTGCGTGACATTTTCTATTTCTTAATTTTTTTTCCTTCTCTTTCTCAGCCTTGCAAGGTTGCTCCAACGGTATGTATACTTTTAGTTGAATATGTTACGATTATTGTATAATTTGTAGTATTTAAATTGTAAAATTGGATGCAGGCACTAACCTTCTACGAGTGCACAAATTTGGAAGTGAAGCATTTGAGGATTGAAAATGGACAGCAAATTCATGTATCGATTGAGAGTTGTAGAGATGTTGAGGTTTCAAGAATTGTGGTGAATGCCCCAGAAAAGAGTCCTAATACAGATGGAATTCATGTCGCAGACACTCAAGATATTATGATTTCTAATTGTATCATAGCTACTGGTATATGTAGTTGTAATTTTGATTCAATATATATACTGATATTTTTCATTATTTGTTAACAAAATTGTGTAATGATGCAAGGGGATGATTGCATCTCCATTGTCAGTGGATCAAAGAATATTCAAGCCACTGATATTTCCTGTGGGCCCGGCCACGGCATCAGGTTTGGACTCCAACTTAGACACAGATTTTATGAAATTGTTTAACCTTATAAAAGAAATTGGTGAAAAAGTTAGTACCACAACGTCTGTCGCACTTTTATAGAATATTAATTTTATAATAGAACGTAGTAACTTAAATATTGTGTTTTTGATTTTGAAATCAGCATTGGAAGTTTAGGGGCTGGAAATTCAGAAGCTCATGTATCAGACGTTGTGGTGAACAGAGTAAACTTCTCTGGAACCACAAATGGTGTTAGAATCAAGACATGGCAGGTCTCTCTCTCTCCTATAACACACACACACACACATAAACCAAAATACTTATTAAGTTGAAACATATATATATACAGGGAGGATATGGAAGTGCAAGCAATATCAAATTTCA